>NC_069501.1:825869446-826103440 GCF_027579735.1 Bombina bombina
TTCCCCCCAGAGGTTGCAGCACGTTTTCGCTTCCACATAATGTTGGCGAATGTTCGTCTGCAGAGTCCAGACATTTATTTGACAATGTGCTCGTGCCCTATTGTCCCGGGCCTTCCGCCTTGGGGAGGGCCTCTACAGTTACCCGCGGGTGTAACTGTCCCTCAGTGTTGTGCCTTTCGTTACAGGATTGCACGCCTTCGTGTATTGCTCAGACATGTTTTTCAGTTATTGAATGACCCTATTGTTACCAGATACGGGGATTTTCAGTCTAATTCGAATGGTGCACCTCATTAGACATGTGGGGATGAGGTAATCTCCTGATTGTCATTTGTTTGAGATCTTTCCCGGTTTTAAAAGATAGGGCTCCATTTGGCTGGTCCTGCGGGTAGGCCTGTGTCTTTTTGGGTGTTAACCTCTGGGTTGCCTTTTATTTTATTTATGTCCGATGGGATGTCTTTTATTTGTTTTTGTTTCCTTCGGGAACCTTCTGGGATTGATACTGTTTATTACTTCTTCGGAGGTTGCTTTGGACATGTTAGTCCTATGTTAAAAATGTCTGTTTTCTGTTTTTTCCTCTATGAGGGAGAACTTATGCAGCTTGCCGGTTAGGACCCTAGGTGCAGGCTGTTCCTGTCGGGGTTGTTTGGTCTTGCGGCTGTTCAGTCACGTGGCGCTATTCTGCTTGACTGGTTCGGTAGAATCGCTGAGTGCTCAGGTTATCATTGTTCAACTAAGCATTCGAGAGGACCTGTGGGTCCGTAAGGCGGAAAGGATTGTTTCATTCCTTATAGCCTTCAGTCATAGATGGCCGGGCAGGGGAGTTTTTCCGCTGCGTCACTGTAAACTGTTTATATTGTATATAGATGCAGCTCTTACACTTTGACACATACTGTCTGTCTGAGTTATAAGAGACCTTGGGGTCTTCTTCCATTGTCTCCGGGTGAGTTGGATCTCCTTTTAGGGATCTGTGTTTCCGGGTGATGGTTGTTCCCTGTGGGGATTTTGTTTAGCTCGGGGTTTCCGGAGTTGGGTGGGCTTTAGTGCCTTTCATTTCTCTTCCTTGTGTCCTCTGCTTGTGCGGAGGTGATAGGGAGACTAGTCCTGCTCGTAGGATTTTTTTTACCTCAAGGTATCCCTTGGTTGTCCTGAGGTTTTGAGAAGTATCTTCATATGAGTTCTAGCCTTGCTCTTTGGAGCGTTGGACTTTAGCTAGGGGTGGTTCCTTCCTTTTGGTTGAGGCTTTCAAGTTCTTCTCGCTATCCAGATTTTCTGGATATGCATCTATGTCCCTTGTGTCTGGCCTTTTGGCCAGTTGGGGTGTTTAGTTCTTGGATAAGGTTTGCCTGAACTATTAGGTGCCTGGACCTGTTTTTCTCCCTGAGATTTCCAGTTGCTGCAGCTTCGCTTGGCTTTTTTCCTAACCCAGTCTTGGGTAGTTTTGGAATCTTGGATATCAGGGCTGGTCGGGTGTTCCACGGTAGTGGGAACTTGGGCTATGTCCTTGGTCCATCTACCTAACCTGGTCATGGTTGGCTTGGATTTCGGAGTATTTTTTACTCCTTGCCACAATCAGGTGGGGGTTAGCTGTGTGGCTTGCGCCTCAAGGGTTGTTGGTTTATTCCCAGCTGCTGGAGCTGGATGTCCTAATTCCCCTGGTCAGCTTGCCAGTGTACCCGTGGATTCCCTGCTTTGCAGGTGAATTGGTTGACTGTGCCTCTGCTTGGCAAGCTACTTGTAGGGGGGTCCTTTTCTAGGACTTTTGTGTTGGGGATTTATCTTCCCATTAGCAGGTGGCTTCGGGCAATGAGGACAGTTGTTGCCCTTCTGGCCTTATCCCTTTCCTTTCGGGGATATTCTCCCTATGGAGACGGAGTCCTTTCTTGGGGCTTCTCCTGGTTGGGAGTTAGAAAGGTGGGTTTGGTTCCCCCTGGGGTCTTGCTGGCACCAAGTCAGACTTGCTGGGCCTTTGTTTTGATAGATCCTTATCTGTTTTCAGGATTGTTTCAGTCCTTATAGCCTTCAGTCATAGATGGCCAGGCAGGGGAGTTGGGTGGGCTTAGTGCCTTTCATTTCTCTTCCTTGTATCCTCTGCTTGTGCGGAGGTGATAGGGAGACTAGTTCTGCTCGTAGGATTTTTTTTTACCTTGAGGTATCCCTTGGTTGTCCTGAGGCTTTGAGAATTATCTTCATAAGACTTCTAGCCTTCCTCTTTGGAGCGTTGGACTTTAGCTAGGGGTGGTTCCTTCCTTTTGGTTGGGGCTTTCAAGTTCTTCTCGCTATCCGGATTTTCTTGATATGCATCTATGTCGCTTGTGTCTGACTTTTTGGCCAGTTGGGGTGTTTAGTTCTAGGGTAAGGTTTGCCTGAGCTATTAGGTGCCCGGACCTGTTTTTCTCCCTGAGATTTCCGGATGCTGCATCTACGCTTGACTTTTTTCCTAACCCAGTCTTGGGTAGTTTTGGAATCTTGGATCTCAGGGCTGGTCGGGTGTTCCACGGTAGTGGGAACTTGGGCTATGTCCTTGGTCCATCTACCTAACCTGGTCATGGTTGGCCAGGATTTCGGAGTATTTTTTACTCCTTGCCACGATCAGGTGGGGGTTAGCTGTGTGGCTTGCGCCTCAAGCGTTGTTGGTTCATTCCCAGTTGCTGGCGCTGGATGTCCAATTTATGGTGCGCCTTAGGGTGGCATTCCCCTGGTCAGCTTGCCAGTGTACCCGTGGATTCCCTGCTTTGCAGGTGAATTGGTTGGCTGTGCCTCTGTTTGGCAAGCTACTTGTAGGGGGTCCTTTTCTAGGACTTTTGTGTTGGGGATTTATCTTCCCATTAGCAGGTGGCTTCAGGCATTGAGGACAGTTGTTGCCCTTCCGGCCTTATCCCTTTCCTTTCGGGGATATTCTCCCTATGGAGACGGAGTCCTTTCTTGGGGCTTCTCCTGGTTGGGAGGTAAAAAGGTGGGATTGATTCCCCCTGGGGTCTTGCTGGCTCCAAGTCAGACTTGCTGGGCCTTTGTTTTGATAGATCCTTAGGTCTATGGCCTTGTCTGTTTTTAGAGTTGTACTTGTACTCTGTGGGATGGCTGTGCTATCTTTACGCTCGTTCCTGTACCAGTTTCGGGATTCTTTTGTTCCCCTGTCTTGGATCCCTGAGGCTGGGTTGGTCCTGCTGTGTGTGGGTCTGCAGGTCAGGATGACCGAGCGGTCTAAGACGCTGCGTTCGGGTCGCTATTGCCTTTGGATGTGTGAGCTTGTTGAGTCTATCCTGTTAGCTCAGTCTGCTAGGATATAGATTCCTTTCACCTTCCTCCATTGATTTCAGAAGTGGGTTTACTCTTCTTTGGGGTCCTGAGGGTATTCTCTCCTTCTTGGGGCTCCTCGATGGAGGCTTTGTGTTCCCCTTTTTAGGGACCTGTGGGTAGGCCCAGTGGCTTAGGTTGCCTGGAGCGTGCCCTATGTCTGGGGGTTGCTTTTGCAGGTCTGTTTCTTGCTTTACTGCCTCTTCTTCCTCGCAAGCACCCTCTGTGTCTTCCTGTTATGGACTCTGTGTTTTCATACTTGGGTTTTTTTCATGGTCGAATACTTTGGTATTCTATGTTCAAACGCTGGGAGGACTTTGCCTCTTCAGTTGCATTCCATGCTTGCAGGATGTTGGAGAGACGCCTGTTCTGTCTCTGTGCCTGGTCTTATCCCTTTCGCTTGTATAAGCGTGGCCTTCTTTCCCTGTTTGGGTCCATTTGGGTCTCTGTGAGCTGGGTCCACTCTTGGAGGTGTTCTCTTTTTGGTATTAAGGAACCTTTCGGTTCCTCGGTTCTCCTTTGCCTCGTCCCCTCTGGGGTTTCGGCTAGTATCTCCTTCATTTGTGAGGAGTGGGGGACCGTCTGTTGGGCGACGGTATCTCTTGGTGGACTGTTGGCTCAGTCAAGTCCATTTTGCGGTCTCTACTTTGGCTCTGGAATAGCTGCGAATCAGTGTCCTTGGGGTTTTTCCTTTAAAAAAAAAAAAAAATTCTCGTCTTCGGACAAAACGGGATTTTTTTATTGGGGCGAGGTAAGGGCCGCCTATTGTACCCTCCCATCTTGGCATTCAGTGTCCTCTATAGCTTGGGTATTGTTTTCCCAAAAGTAATGAATGCAGCTGTGGACTCTTTTCCATTTAAGAAGAAAAACATAAATTATGCTTACCTGATCATTTCCTTTTCTTCTGATAGAAAGAGTCCATAGCTCCCCACCCGTAATTTTATGTGGGGTGTCCTTATATTCTTCTGGCACCTTTTCACCCTGATATTTCTTCTACTGTTCCTTGTTCCTCGGCAGAATGACTGGGGGGTGAGGGGAGTGGGAGGAGTATTTAAGCCTTTGGCTGAGGTGTCTTTGCCGCCTCCTGGTGGCCAGGTTCTTATTTCCCAAAAGTAATGAATGCAGCTGTGGACTCTTTTTATCAGAAGAAAAGGAAATTATCAGGTAAGCATAATTTATGGGTTTTTTTTGCTGGGAGTAGCTGTGCTTATTATTTACTGAGTTTTACATATTTATAATTAAAGGTGATTGCTTCTGATGAAGAAAAAAATACTTTTGTAATACCCCGCACTTTGTCTGCTGCTCCCCCTGTTTTAAATTCTCCCTGTCTCTGACAGCGCTGTGTGATTTATGCTCACAACCAACAGTCAGCTTAGGTCCTTCCCTCTCAGCAAGAATCAAGCTGCGCTACACCGGAGGGATGTGAAAAGTGTTTGTTTTGTTTTTTAATTTTATTTCTACGGTCAGTGCTCTGTCATACCGTCTTCATGCTCAGTTTTCCCGGCAGCCAGCACTGTTGGAAAAAACATGACGAATCTCCCAGTCCCCTATCTCCCAGTCATTCTTTGCCTTTTGTCACTATAGGAGGTGACAGAGAAGTGTCAGAAGATTTGGATAGTCCTGTAATTGGTATGTTCCCTTCAAGAAAGGAATGGATTTTTAAGTAATCATGTCAACCTGTCAGTGAGAGTATTGATGAAAGTTAGAGTCTGGAGATGCAGGGAAAGTTTTTCTGCGAACCCATCCAGACTGTTGCTAACAGCTTGTCAGAGTGCCAGGAATCAGACTGAGACGTGAAGTGCAAAAATAATCACACCTTTATTAATAGCAAAAAATAATAAAAAAAAGTCCACAAGTCAAATAACAAGCCAGGAGTCAAAACCAGAGCTGGTAGTCAGGCGAGCCGGGTCAGGAGCCAAAGCGAGTAGTAAGACGAGCCAGAATCCAGAACAAGGAGAACAGCAAAGTCGTGAACAAGTCAGGGATCAGGAACCAGGAGGGACGTCAGACAGCCAGGTAATACACAGGAACTCTCACAAACAGGTCTGAGACAACGCAAGGGCAAAACATACTGAACAGATGCCCTTTAAATAATAAGTGATAACATCACAATTCTGAGACTGCAACCTGTCTCACATGGATGATGTACACAAGTCTAGCCATAAAAGGGGGTGCAGGAAATGAGTAGCATCACACACTATGCACCAGAGTCAGCAAGAGAGGTGAGTAAAATGGCTGCCAGCAGCACATGGCAAACAAAGCAGGGTAAATACCCTGACACAGCTCCTGAGCAATCAGTGTTAACGAGTTTCACTGTTTGCTGTTACACACTCAAGTCCATGTCAGAAGCGCTGACATGGACTTGAGTGTACACTTGAGTATATACATATATACACTTGAGTATATACATATATACACTTTAAAACGTTATACAGGGACACAGAGTGGCTCCTTTATAACTCGATAGGATTAAGGGTTAATATCTCTTTCAGGGAGATTATTTGAACAGCTTGGGGATTTATATCTGCTTAATGTGAGAGGTTTTTTTTTTTTGGCTCTCATACTGTGTGTATTTTGGCTTGGAACAAACAGGTTTCACTTTCGTTTTTGAAGTGTTGCGCAGCTCATAATAGCTTAGCGCCCTTTTTCATAGCAGGGGAAGTCCTGTCTTACCCACCACGTGACCGGATGCGGTCTCTTTCATTTCCTAAGATCCTGCTGCAGACATAATTTCCTGAGAAGAGCCTTTTCACTGTTAGCAGTCTGGGTATAGGAGGTGGTGAGTGCCCAAGCTCCCCCTGTTTTAAATTCTCCCTGTCTCTGACAGCGCTGTGTGATTTATGCTCACAACCAACAGTCAGCTTAGGTCCTTCCCTCTCAGCATAGCACAAGAATCAAGCTGCGCTACACCGGAGGGATGTGAAAAGTGTTTGTTTTGTTTTTTAATTTTATTTCTACGGTCAGTGCTCTGTCACACCGTCTTCATGCTCAGTTTTCCCGGCAGCCAGCACTGTTGGAAAAAAAAATGAACTTTTTACATCCCTCTTGTGTTGCGCGGCCTGATGTGCTGCCTGTGCGACACAGAAAGGGAAGCGACCTTAGAGGAAACATTGGATGTAAGTAAACATAAGACATTATATTTTTTAATACACCATAGCTTTTCTCACTGTATTATGCCAATTTAAATGCAAGATAAGAAAAACAAAAAAACTCACACATCTAATATTATGGTCTATCATTGGTATGTAAGTCCGTGGATTGTTTGCTTGCTCTAAACTGAATAAACTGACAGGATATATAGAGTGTATGCACCAGCAAATAATGTACACCCCTATACGGCACAGAAGTCCAAGAAAAAGCATGGTGATATTATTAGTTATTATAAGAAACATAAAATAATATTAAACCATTTTCTAAAAATGAGTGTTATGTGTAGTAGGCTGACAGTTTTTCTTATATATATATACAGGGAGTGCAGAATTATTAGGCAAATGAGTATTTTGACCACATAATCCTCTTTATGCATGTTGTCTTACTCCAAGCTGTATAGGCTTGAAAGCCTACTACCAATTAAGCATATTAGGTGATGTGCATCTCTGTAATGAGAAGCGGTGTGGTCTAATGACATCAACACCCTATATCAGGTGTGCATAATTATTAGGCAACTTCCTTTCCTTTGGCAAAATGGGTCAAAAGAAGGACTTGACAGGCTCAGAAAAGTCAAAAATAGTGAGATATCTTGCAGAGGGATGCAGCACTCTTAAAATTGCAAAGCTTCTGAAGCGTGATCATCGAACAATCAAGCGTTTCATTCAAAATAGTCAACAGGGTCGCAAGAAGCGTGTGGAAAAACCAAGGCGCAAAATAACTGCCCATGAACTGAGAAAAGTCAAGCGTGCAGCTGCCAAGATGCCACTTGCCACCAGTTTGGCCATATTTCAGAGCTGCAACATCACTGGAGTGCCCAAAAGCACAAGGTGTGCAATACTCAGAGACATGGCCAAGGTAAGAAAGGCTGAAAGACGACCACCACTGAACAAGACACACAAGCTGAAACGTCAAGACTGGGCCAAGAAATATCTCAAGACTGATTTTTCTAAGGTTTTATGGACTGATGAAATGAGAGTGAGTCTTGATGGGCCAGATGGATGGGCCCGTGGCTGGATTGGTAAAGGGCAGAGAGCTCCAGTCCGACTCAGACGCCAGCAAGGTGGAGGTGGAGTACTGGTTTGGGCTGGTATCATCAAAGATGAGCTTGTGGGGCCTTTTCGGGTTGAGGATGGAGTCAAGCTCAACTCCCAGTCCTACTGCCAGTTTCTGGAAGACACCTTCTTCAAGCAGTGGTACAGGAAGAAGTCTGCATCCTTCCAGAAAAACATGATTTTCATGCAGGACAATGCTCCATCACACGCGTCCAAGTACTCCACAGCGTGGCTGGCAAGAAAGGGTATAAAAGAAGAAAATCTAATGACATGGCCTCCTTGTTCACCTGATCTGAACCCCAATGAGAACCTGTGGTCCATCATCAAATGTAAGATTTACAAGGAGGGAAAACAGTACACCTCTCTGAACAGTGTCTGGGAGGCTGTGGTTGCTGCTGCACGCAATGTTGATGGTGAACAGATCAAAACACTGACAGAATCCATGGATGGCAGGCTTTTGAGTGTCCTTGCAAAGAAAGGTGACTAAATTGGTCACTGATTTGTTTTTGTTTTGTTTTTGAATGTCAGAAATGTATATTTGTGAATGTTGAGATGTTATATTGGTTTCACTGGTAAAAATAAATAATTGAAATGGGTATATATTTGTTTTTTGTTAAGTTGCCTAATAATTATGCACAGTAATAGTCACCTGCACACACAGATATCCCCCTAAAATAGCTATAACTAAAAACAAACTAAAAACTACTTCCAAAACTATTCAGCTTTGATATCAATGAGTTTTTTGGGTTCATTGAGAACATGGTTGTTGTTCAATAATAAAATTAATCCTCAAAAATACAACTTGCCTAATAATTCTGCACTCCCTGTATATATATATATATATATATATATATATATATATATATATATATATATATATATATATATGCAACAACCAACTGGACTAGTAACTTTTCTTCCTTGACTAGTAAACTTTAGCGCTATTATTCCACTCCTCTGTGTGTGTGTGTATGTGTATAGTACAGCTATAGATTAAAGGGAAATTAAACAATAAATACATGCTAGGCATAATGATGTATTGAAAAAAAAATATTACCTTTAGTATAATGTGTAGACTTATTTTCTTTCATCACATGACGAAAGTCCATGGGTCATTACATGTGGGAATCCCCCTCCTGACCACTAGGAGGAGGCAAAATACACCACAACACACCAGAGCTTTAAATCCCTCCCACTTCCTATGATCCTTTGTCATTTTATTTGATGTGTATACTCCTTCTAAGGCTGCTTTTGGCAGGCTGTAGTGCCTAATTAGTAAAGTCCTGCCTTTACTGTCGCCCCCCCCCCCCCCCCCCTATTTCACGGTGATCTTGTGGACTTCACTGCTTTGGTATTGATTTCCACAAGTGATGACTCATTGACTCTTGCCATCTGATTGAAGAAAACAAAATTTATACTTGCCTGATAAATTAATTTCTTTCATGATGCTGAGAGTCCACGAACACTGCCCTTTCTTTTTGTTCAGGTGGCAGCAGTACCTGTTTTGCACTTCTTTGCCCAGCTTTATCTTTCCTGCTTTTCTTTTTTCCTTATCCACTTGGCTATATGTGCGACTAAGATTAATGGGAAGTGGGAGGAATTTAAAGCGCTGGTGTGATAGGGGGTCTTTTTTTTTCCTACTAGTGGTCACGAGGTGTGATGAGTCGTGGACTCTCACCATCATGAAATAAATTAATTTGTCAGGTTAGCATTTTTGTTTTTACAATTGTTCAAATATTAAAGATATAAGTATAAAGGTATAGTTTCTTTAAAGTAATGGGCATCGTCATATCTGAATTTGTTTTCTGTTTATCTCTGTCTTCTATTGAAAACAAAAAAAATATCTAGACTTTAGCAAAGCATTTGACACTGTCCCACACAAAAAAAAAACCCAACAAATTCATCATTTGTTTTGCATAGGAAAAAATAATATATCGTATATATAAAAATATACTTTCATTATTTATTTTGTCCACTTTTCCTGTAATTCCATTCTGAAATTGTGAGCTTTTTAGTGCCTGTTACAAATGGAAGTGCAGAACACTGTTATATTCCACACAGCCATTGGCTGCACACTCTAGTGACCTATTTATTACTGTCCTTAATTGGCCACAGTAGAAAAGGTAACCTAAGTTACAAAAGGCAGCTCCCATTGTTTTATATACACTAAAACGTTGCTTTCTTTGTCAACTAATGAAACTTTAAAAAATACATCTACATGTTATTCTCAGACTAATATTTTCATTCAATGCATCACTCTATCTAGCATTTATTTATTGTTTAATGTCCTTTTAAGGGTAGAAGGCAGATTGTTTCAATTAATGGAGTACATTCAAATGAGGGGTCAGTTACTAGTGGAAGGTTTGCTGATGATACAAACATTTGTAACATAGTTGAAGTTCCAGGAGAGGAGGATCAAATAAGCAGTGATTTAAAAAAAAAAAAATATTGGAAGACTTGGCAAATAAATGGGATCTAAAATGTAAAATTACCAAGAACTAAACTATGCATATAGGATTCAAAAACATCTACATGTTGTTCTCAGACTAATCTTTTCTTTGAATGATTCATTGTATCTAGCATTTATTTAGGGCTAGATTACAAGTGGAGTACTAATTGCGTGCCTGTATACAGGTGCGCGATAACCAGCCATTACAAGCAATTTGCGTTCAAAAAATCAACCAGAGATCAGATCTCTGGTTAATTTTCAGAATTATCCCCCATTTGCCCCCAAAATAAAGTATATTTTAGTTTTCCTTCCATAAGGCAGGGAGAGTTCACAACATTCCTTACTGTTGGGAAATACAACACCTGGCCACCAGGAGGAGACAGACACCCCAGTCAAAGGTTTACATATCCCTCCCACTTCCCCTATCTCCCAGTCATTCTTTGCCTTTTGTCACTATAGGAGGTGGCAGAGAAGTGTCAGAAGATTTGGATAGTCCTGTAATGGGTATGTTCCCTTCAAGAAAGGACTGGATTTTTAAGTAATCATGTCAACCTGTCAGTGAGAGTATTGATGAAAGTTAGAGTCTGGAGATGCAGGGAAAGTTTTTCTGCAAACCCATCCAGACTGTCGCTAACAGCTTGTCAGAGTGCCAGGAATCAGACTGAGACGTGAAGTGCAAAAATTATCACACCTTTATTAATAGCAAAAAATAATAAAAAAAGTCCACAAGTCAAATAACAAGCCAGGAGTCAAAACCAGAGCTGGTAGTCAGGCGAGCCGAGTCAGGAGCCAAAGCGAATAGTCAGACGAGCCGGGTCAGGAGCCAAAGCGAGTAGTCAGACGAGCCAGAATCCAGAACAAGGAGAACAGCAGAGTCAGGAACAAGCCAGGGATCAGGAACCAGGAGGGACGTCAGACAGCCAGGTAATACACAGGAACTCTCACAAACAGGTCTGAGACAACGCAAGGGCAAAACATACTGAACAGATGCCCTTTAAATAATAAGTGATAAAATCACAATTCTGAGACTGCAACCTGTCTCACATGGATGATGTACACAAGTCTAGCCATAAAAGGGGGTGCAGGAAATGAGTAGCATCACACACTATGCACCAGAGTCAGCAAGAGAGGTGAGTAAAATGGCTGCCAGCAGCACATGGCAAACAAAGCAGGGTAAATACCCTGACACAGCTCCTGAGCAATCAGTGTTAACGAGTTTCACTGTTTGCTGTTACACACTCAAGTCCATGTCAGAAGCGCTGCTCCAAGACTGTTTTTTATATATACACTTTAAAATGCTATACAGGGACACAGAGTGGCTCCTTTATAACTCGATAGGATTAAGGGTTAATATCTCTTTTAGGGAGATTATTTGAACAGCTTGGGGATTTATATCTGCTTAATGTGAGAGGTTTTTTTTTTTTGGCTCTCATACTGTGAGTATTTTGGCTTGGAACAATCAGGTTTCACTTTCGTTTTTGAAGTGTTGCGCAGCTCATAATAGCTTAGCGCCCTTTTTCATAGCAGGGGTAGTCCTGTCTTACCCACCACGTGACCGGATGCGGTCTCTTTCATTTCCTAAGATCCTGCTGCAGACATAATTTCCTGAGAAGAGCCTTTTCACTGTTAGCTGTCTGGGTATAGGAGGTGGTGAGTGCCCCAGCCATTGGGAGTATTAAGGTGCCGTTTTTTAAATAAAATCTTTTTTTTTTTTTTGTCCTTCTGTGGGTATATACAAAGCTATGGAGGATTCTGATACTACATTAGAAGGTCCCGCTCCTTCTGTACTGATTAATCATTCCTGTTTATATTGTTAGGAGGCCGTGGTTTGCCTCCCTGCTGAATTTTGTTCCATTTGCCTAAACACTGTTCTAAAGTCTAAGAAGGGAGACAACCCGGCTAATACCCATAGCGCTATTAGCCCTTCTGAGCCGTCTACTGTGTCCAGAGAAATTACTACCCTTTCTACATTACCCGCTCCACATGCAGTTCCCCGTGGCTCAACTAATCCTCCATTTGGAGGGGGCCTTTTCTTTCATGTAATTGGCAAGAGTCCATGAGCTAGTGACATATGGGATATACAATCCTACCAGGAGGGGCAAAGTTTCCCAAACCTCAAAATGCCTATAAATACACCCCTCACCACACCCACAATTCAGTTTTACAAACTTTGCCTCCTATGGAGGTGGTGAAGTAAGTTTGTGCTAAGATTTCTACGTTGATATGCGCTTCTCAGCATTGTTGAAGCCCGATTCCTCTCAGAGTACAGCGAATGTCAGAGGGACGTGAAGGGAGTATCACTTATTTGAATACGATGATTTCCCTAACGGGGGTCTATTTCATAGGTTCTCTGTTATCGGTCGTAGAGATTCATCTCCTACCTCCCTTTTCAGATCGACGATATACTCTCAATTTACCATTACCTCTACTAATAACTGTTTTAGTACTGGTTTGGCTATCTGCTATGTGTGGATGGGTGTCTTTGGGTAAGTATGTTTTTATTACTTAAGACACTCTCAGCTATGGTTTGGCACTTTATGCAATTATATAAAGTTCTAAATATATGTATTATACTTATATTTGCCATGAGTCAGGTTCATATATTTCCTTCTGCAGACTGTCAGTTTCATATTTGGGAATGTAAACACTTTAAGAAATTTATTTCTTACCTGGGGTTTAGTCTTTTTTTCAATTTGACTACTTTTTGCAATTGCGGGTGTTAGGCCCGCGGGTGCGTCAAATGCTAGACTTTATTGCGTCATTTTTGGCGCGAATTTTTTTGGAGCGAAAAGATACGTTTATGACCCAACTTCGTCATTTCCGGCGTCATACGTGACGCCGAGACCTTTCACACAGCGGCGTCATTAGTGACGCAAGTGTGTCATTTCCGGTCATTTTTGGCGCCACAAAAGTTTGTTACGTTATGTGTCATACTTGGCGCCAAATTTTTTTAATTATTTCAATACCCCATTCATGTTTGCCTCCTGCTTCTTCTCTATCAAGAGGCCTATGCTTTTGCATTTTTTCCCATTCCTGAAACTGTCATTTAAGGAAATAGATAATTTTGCTTTATATGTTGTTCTTTTACATTGAGCAAGATGTCCCAATCCGATCCTGTCTCTGAAATTTCTGCTGGAACATTGCTGCCTGACATCGGTTCTACCTAAGCTAAGTGCATTTGTTGTAAAATTGTAGAAATTATTCCACCGAATGTCATTTGTAATAGTTGTCATGATAAACTTTTACATGCAGATAGTGTTTCTATCAGTAATAGTACATTGCCAGTTGCAGTTCCTTCAACTTCTAATGTGCATGATATACCTGTAAATTTTTAAGAATTTGTTTCTGAATCTATTATGAAGGCTTTGTCTGCATTTCCACCTTCTAATAAACGTAAAAGGTCTTTTAAAACTTCTCATTTAGCTGATGAAATTTTAAATGACCAACAACATAATAATTCATCCTCTTCTGATGAGGATCTATCTGAAACAGAAGATCCTTCCTCAGATATTGACACTGACAAATCTACTTATTTATTTAAAATAGAGTATATGCGTTCTTTATTAAGAGAAGTGTTAATTACTTTGGATATTGGGGTAACCAGTCCTATTGACGTTCAGTCTAATAAACGTTTAAATGCTGTTTTTAAACCTCCTGTGGTTTCCCCAGGTGTTTTTCCCATTCCTGAGGCTATTTCTGATATGATTTCTAGGGAATGGAATAAGCCAGGTACTTCCTTTATTCCTTCTTCAAGGTTTAAGAGATTGTATCCTTTACCAACAAAATCTATAGAGTTTTGGGAAAAGATCCCCAAAGTTGATGGAGCTATTTCTATTCTTGCTAAACGTACCACTATTCCTATGGAAGATAGCACTTCCTTTAAGGATCCTTTAGATAGGAAGCTTGAATCTTATCTAAGGAAGGCCTATTTATATTTAGGTCATCTTCTCAGACCTGCTATTTCTTTGGGTGATGTTGCGGCTGCATCAACTTTCTGGTTGGAAAATTTAGCGCAACATGAATTGGATTCTGACATATCTAGCATTGTTCGCTTACTGCAACATGCTAATCATTTTATTTGTGATGCCATTTTTGATATTATCAAAATTGATGTTAGATTCATGTCTTTAGCTGTTTTAGCTAGAAGAGCTTTGTGGCTTAAATCTTGGAATGCTGATATGACATCTAAATCTAGATTACTATCTCTTTCTTTCCAAGGTAATAATTTATTTGGCACTCAGTTGGATTCTATTATTTCAACTATCACTGGAGGAAAAGGAGTTTTTCTGCCTCAGGATAAAAAACCTAAGGGCAAATCTAAGGCTTCTAACCGTTTTCGTTCCTTTCGTCAGAATAAGGAACAAAAACTCAATCCTCCTCCCAAGGAATCTGCTTCCAGTTGGAAGCCTTCCTCAAATTGGAATAAATCCAAGCCATTTAGGAAACCAAAGTCTGCCCCTAAGTCCGTATGAAGGTACGGCCCTCATTCCAGCTCAGCTGGTAGGGGGCAGATTAAGGTTTTTCAAGGATTTTTTGATAAAATCTGTCCAAAACCATTGGATTCAGAGCATTGTCTCTCAAGGGTATCGAATAGGATTCAAAGTAAGACCTCCTGTGAGAAGATTTTTTCTCTCACACATTCCTGTAAATCCAGTAAAAGCTCAGGCTTTTCTGGTGTGTTTCAGACCTGGAGTCTTCAGGGGTAATCATGCCAGTTCCTTCTCAGGAACAAGGTTTGGGGTTTTATTCAAACCTATTCATTGTACCAAAGAAAGAAAATTTGTTCAGACCAGTTCTGGATCTGAAAATTTTGAATCGTTATGTTAGAGTACGAACTTTCAAGATGGTGACTATAAGGACTATTCTGCCTTTTGTTCAGCAAGGACATTATATGTCCACAATAGACTTGCAGGATGCATACCTTCATATTCCGATTCATCCAGAACACTATCAGTTTCTGAGATTCTCTTTTCTAGACAAGCATTACCAATTTGTTGCTCTTCCATTTGGCCTAGCAACAGCTCCAAGAATCTTTTCAAAGGTTCTGGGTGCCCTACTATCTGTAATCAGAGAACAGAGTATTGCATTGTTTCCTTATTTGGATGATATCTTGGTACTAGCTCAGTCTTTACATACTGCAGAATCTCACATGAATCAACTAGTGTTTCTTCGGAAACATGGTTGGAGGATCAATTTACCAAAAAGTTTCTTGATTCCTCAGACAAGGGTCACCTTTTTAGGCTTCCAGATAGATTCAGTGTCCATGACTCTGTCTCTAACAGACAAGAGACGTTTAAAATTGGTCGCAGCATGTCGGCTCCTTCAGTCTCAGTCATTCCCTTCAGTGGCTATGTGCATGGAAGTTTTAGGTCTCATGACTGCAGCATCGGACGCAATCCCCTTTGCTCGTTTTCACATGAGACCTCGCTTTGTATGCTGAATCAATGGTGCAGGGATTATACAAAGATATCACAATTAATATCCTTGAATCCCAATGTACAACACTCTCTGACACGGTGGATAGATCACCATCGTTTGGTTCAAGGGGCTTCTATTGTTCGCCCAACCTGGACTGTGATCACAACAGATGCGAGTCTTTCAGGTTGGGGAGCTGTTTGGGGGTCTCTGACAGCACAAGGGGTTTGGAAATCTCAAGAGGCGAGATTACTAATAAATATTTGATAACTCCGTGCAATTCTCAGGGCTCTTCAGTTCTGGCCTCTGCTAAAGAGAGAACCGTTCATTTGTTTTCAGACAGACAATATCACAACTGTGGCTTATATCAATCATCAGGGTGGGACTCGCAGTCCCCAAGCTATGAAAGAAGTATCTCGGATACTTGCTTGGGCGGAATCCAGCTCCTGTCTAATCTCTGCGGTACATATCCCAGGTGTAGACAATTGGGAGGCGGATTATCTCAGCCGCCAGACTTTACATCCAGGGGAGTGGTCTCTCCATCCAGATGTATTTTCTCAGATTGTTCAGAGGTGGGGGCTTCCAGAGATAGATCTCATGGCCTCTCATCTAAACAAGAAACTTCCCAGATACCTGTCCAGGTCAAGGGATGTTCAGGCGGAAGCAGTGGATGCGCTGACACTTCCTTGGTGTTATCAACCTGCTTACATCTTCCCGCCTCTAGTTCTCCTTCCAAGAGTGATTTCCAAAATCATCATGGAACAGTCTTTTGTGTTGCTGGTGGCTCCAGCATGTCCACACAGGTTTTGGTATGCAGATCTGGTTCGGATGTCCAGTTGCCCGCCTTGGCCACTTCCGTTACGGCCGGACCTACTATCTCAAGGTCCGTTTTTCCATCAGGATCTCAAATCAATAAATTTGAAGGTATGGAAATTGAACTCTTAGTTCTAAGTCATAGAGGTTTCTCTGATTCAGTAATTAATACTATGTTACAAGCTCGTAAATCTGTCTCTAGAAAGATTTATTATAGAGTTTGGAAGACTTACATTTCATGGTGTTCTTCTCATAAATTCTCCTGGCATTCTTTTAGAATTCCTAGAATTTTGCAGTTTCTACAGGATGGTTTGGATAAGGGTTTGTCTGCAAGTTCCTTGAAAGGACAAATCTCCGCTCTTTCTGTTTTATTTCACAGAAAGATTGCTTCACTTCCTGATATACACTGTTTTGTACAGGCTTTAGTTCGTATTAAGCCTGTCATTAAGTCAATTTCTCCTCCTTGGAGTCTTAATTTGGTTCTGAGGGCTTTACAGGCTCCTCCATTTGAACCTATGCATTCTTTGGACATTAAACTACTTTCTTGGAAAGTGTTGTTCCTTTTGGCTATCTCTTCTGCTAGAAGAGTTTCTGAGCTATCTGCTCTTTCTTGTGAGTCTCCTTTTCTGATTTTTCATCAGGATAAGGCAGTTTTGCGGACTTCTTTTCAATTTTTACCTAAGGTTGTGAATTCTAACAACATTAGTAGAGAAATTGTTGTCCCTTCTTTATGTCCTAATCCTAAGAATTCTCTGGAGAGATCCTTACATTCTTTGGATGTGGTAAGAGCTTTGAAATATTACGTGGAAGCTACTAAAAATTTCAGGAAGACTTCTAGTCTATTTGTTTTATTTTCTGGTCCAAGGAAAGGTCAGAAAGCTTCTGCTATTTCCTTGGCTTCTTGGTTGAAACTTTTGATTCATCAAGCTTATGTGGAGTCGGGTCAAACCCGCCTCAGAGAATTACAGCTCATTCTACTAGATCAGTCTCCACTTCATGGGCTTTTAAGAATGAAGCTTCAGTCGATCAGATTTGCAAAGCAGCCACTTGGTCCTCTTTGCATACATTTACTAAATTCTACCATTTTGATGTATTTGCTTCTTCGGAAGCAGTTTTTGGTAGAAAAGTTCTTCAGGCAGCTGTTTCAGTTTGATTCTTCTGCTTTTTGATTTAAGTTTTTTTTTTTTCTTTCAAAAGTGAAAATAAACTTATTTTTGGGTTGTGGATTATTTTTCTCAGCGGAATATGGCTGTTTTTTTTTTTAGTCCCTCCCTCTCTAGTGACTCTTGAGTGGAAGACTCCACATCTTGGGTATTGATATCCCATATGTCACTAGCTCATGGACTCTTGCCAATTACATGAAAGAAAACATAATTTATGTAAGAACTTACCTGATAAATTCATTTCTTTCATATTGGCAAGAGTCCATGAGGCCCACCTTTTTATGGTGGTTATGATTTTTTGTTTAAAGCACAATTATTTCCAAATTTCCTTTGTTGATGCTTTCTCCTCCTTTCTTTATCACCCCACTGCTTGGCTATTCAATAAACTGAATTGTTGGTGTGGTGAGGGGTGTATTTATAGGCATTTTGAGGTTTGGGAAACTTTGCCCCTCCTGGTAGGATTGTATATCCCATATGTCACTAGCTCATGGACTCTTGCCAATATGAAAGAAATGAATTTTCAGGTAAGTTCTTACATAAATTATGTTTTTCCAGCGGACTTTACCACGCAGTTACAATCAGCGGTGTCTGCTGCCCTAAGTGCCTTACCTCGCTCTTACAAACGCAAGAGAAAAGTTAAACATAGTTCTCCTGACCTAGAGTCATCTAAATATTTGTCGGATTTAGCTACTATATCCCAGCTTTAGCTTCAGAGGGTGAACTTTGAGTTAGAGATTTCAGTTTTTAAACCTCCTTCAGTGGCGAAACCCTCCTTTAGATTTAAAATTGAGCATCTGTGTTTTTTATTAAAGGAGGTTCTGTCTATGCTAGAGGTTCCAGAGGCTACACTCCCTGAGGAACCTAAGATCCCTAAATTAGACAGGGTTTATGAAGATCGGAAAGGTCCCTCTGGCTTTTCCTGTGCCAGTTAAAACGGTGAACATTATTAGTAACAAATGGAAAAGAGTAGGAACTTCTTTTTCCCCCTCGTCTACTTTTAAAAAATTATTCCCGGTCCCTAACTCCCAACTAGATTTGTGGGGCTCCATCCCTAAGATGGATGGCGCTATCTCTACGCTGGCTAAGTATACTACTATGGATAAGAAAATGGAAACCTTTTCTGAGGAAGATGTTTCAACAAACAGGGTTTTTATTTCAACCGGCGGAAGCTGTAGCCGCGGTTGCTGGATCAGCTACCTACTGGTGTGACACTAGGATAGTTAGGAGAGAATTAAAGCACTGAGAATTGCTAACTCTTTCATCTGTGACGCGAATATGCAGATTATTTGCATAAATGCAAAGTCTTTTGACTTTGCGGTTCTAGCCCGCCGGGCTCTCTGGTTGAAAGTCTTGGTCTGCAGCTATGACTTCTAAATCCAGACTCCTTTCTCTTCCCTTCAAGGGGAAGACTTTATTTGGTCCAGGGCTAGACTCCATTAGCTCTATGGTTACCTGAGGGAAAGGTGCCTTCCTACCACAGGATAAGAAGAATAAGGGACGGCAACTGTCTAATTTTAGTTCCTTTCGTGCTGACAAGTCACAACAACAGCAGTCCTCATCCAAGTCAGAGCAGCCCAAGAGTACTTGGAAGCCGGCTCACTCCTGGAATAAGTCAAAACAGACTAAGAAGTCTGCCGAGAACAAATCGGCATGAAGGGGAGGCCCCCGATCTGGGATCGGATAGAGTAGGGGGCGGGCAGACTGTCTCTTTTCTCAGAAGTTTGTTTCCACGATGTACAGGACCCTTGGGTCCTGGAGGTTGTATCTCAAGGATACTGGATAGGATTCACGTCTCATCCGCCCAGGGTCAAATTCCTACTCTCCAGTCTGTCTACAGGTCTTCTTAGGTTGCATACAGGATCTCCTCTCTAGTAGTAATTGTCCTGGTACCTACAGCAGAAAGAGGTTTGGAGATTTATTCAAACCTTTTCATGGTTCCAAAGGAGAAAGGAACTTTTCATCCAATTCTGGACCTAAAGTGTCTAAACAAGTTTCTGAGGGTGCCCTCTTTCACGATGGAGACAATACAGTCAATCCTTCCTCTGCTTTAGTAAGGACAGTTTATTACCACAATAGACCTGAAGGATGCATACCTTCATGTCCCAATTCACAGGGAACATTTTCAGTTCCTGAGGTTTGCTTTTCTGGACCATCACTTCCAGTTCAAAGCTCTTCCGTTTGGTCTAGCTACTGCTCCAACGATTTTTATGAAGGTTCTGGGGACTCTTATAGCCGTTGCCAGAACATGAGGTATTGCAATAGCACCTTACCTGGATGATATCTTGGTACAGGCACCATCTTTTCGTCTAGCTGAAGAGCATTCTGAGTCCCTTCTCAATCTTCTTCAATCACATGGATGGAAGATAAACTTGGAAAAGAGTTCTCTTACTCCAAGTACAAGGGTGAATTTCCTGGTGACAATAATAGACTCCATATCCATGAGAATATTCCTCACAGATCAGATACGTTGCAAGCTAACTGCTGCATGTCTTGCCCTCCAGACCTCCTTGAGACCCTCAGTGTCCTGGAGGTGATCGGTCTCAAGTAGTCTTATATGGACATCATTCCTTTGCCAGATTCCATCTCAGATCTTTACAACTATGCATGCTGATACAATGGAACGGCGACCATTCAGATCTGTCTCAACAGATCGTGCTGGACAACCTGTCGAGAGGCTCCCTCTCTTGGTGGCTCTGTCTAGATCATCTGTCCTAAAGCACGTGCTTCTTGAGACCGTCCTGGGAGATTGTAACTACGGACACAAGCCTTTCCGGCTGGGGAGCCGTTTGGGGTACCAAGACGGCACAAGGTCTGTGGACTCAGGAGTCCTCCCTTCCGATCAATATTTTGGAACTCCGGGCAATCTTCAATGCCTTGAAGGCTTTGGCCCCTTCTGGGTTCGTCCCAGTTTATCAGAATCAGGTCCGTTTTTCATATCAGAATCACATGGTGTATTTGGACCAATGTTGATGCTGTTAATATGCCCCTTGGCTTCACATATATTATTGTATTATTGTCCAATGCTTATCGATGATCAGAAAAGTCCTAACTAAAATATACAATAATGGCACGAATCACCAGTAATATAGTAATATAGTATAGTGCAAGATGTTAAATTTACAATCGCCAGTAATATAGTGAAAAAAGTTACATCGTAATGTTAGCAATTGAAAGTAAAGTGCTAAATAGGCACTGATTATATAGTGATTATTTCCAGCTCTATAAAAGTGCAAAAATGTTTAAAAATTCCCAATGATGATTGTGAAGTTAATGTTCACCTAATATTTGATTATCTTTTTATAGAGTGTTGAACTTATGTTAGTAAAAATAAAGTAGTGTTTACATGTGATTTTTAAAGTGCTTAATGTGCTATAATCCTTGCTTACTTTAGTGGAGGAATAGTTGCTTTCATTCAAAGTTGTCAATCTAAAACTTAATATTACAATCTTATTGAGAGCAATTTATTTGTGATACTTTTGTGCTCAATGTCAGGTTGCCTGTATGGTCATTCATTCAGTCTTTTAATATATCATATTTTTAAGTATTATTTATGTGAACCCTGGTGATTACTAGCTAAGAATTGTATTGCCAACATTTTACTTCTCATAGTACTTTGATGTTAAATATCAAATTACTTATGCTATTGTGGTGTAGTTCTTCTAATTATATGTATATCAGCTTTGTTAATAGTTGTAACGATTTTTTAGATTTTTAAATCAATGCTGCTATTCTTATATCTTTGTTAAGACCCACTGTCCGTATGTCTTCATAGTATGTATCCACCATAGTTCCCTTCTATCTAGCTCCTTTTCCATCTTACCCCCTCTCCAATGTAGGGAAAGTTTTTCTATACCAATCCAAGTTAAATTGCTTTTGTTATATAGAGGGCAACTGTTGCAGTGTAGATGGACTCCATGGTCATCCTTTCCTTTTTTCAATTTTGTTCAAATGTTCCAGTATTCTGGTCTTCACAAAACGTGAATCACCCCTGCTTTTTAATTTGAGTATTGAACCTTTAGCAGTTGTTTTGAGAAACAGTATGTCAGGTATAAAAGTTGGTTCTAGAGAACTTAAAATATCTTTATACGCCAACGATCTTTTGGTATTCATTAGTGACACCAGAGAAAATTTCCCGAAACTTATCAAATTCCTTGGTATTTTCAGTACCTTCTCAGGGTATAAGGTAAACTCTCAAAAATCTGAAATTTTATGGATTCAAAAGAATAAGTATTCCAGAGGATATATTCCATTTAAGGAAGTTAAGAGCCTAAAATACCTAGGTATTAATGTAAATTTAGCCCCAGAAAAATGGTATGAAGAAAACCTGACTGGGCTATTTGATAAGGTCCAGAAGGATCTTCAGAGATGGTCGATCTTCCCGCTTCCCCTTGCTGGAAAAATGAATTTGGTTAAAATGATTATACTCTCTAAGCTTTTATGTGTCATGCAGAATATTGCCCTGTTTTTAAAATCAACTGATATAAAAAGATTGAATAAAGCTTTTAAAAGTTTCCTATGGGGGGGAGAATAAATCTAAACTGTCCTTACATAGACTATCTCAAGAGAGAGAATCTGCAGGTTATAATTTTCCATGTATTTAAAAATATTATTGGGCCTGCCTAATAAAAATTATTCCGGACTGGCTGTTAGATACGGGTCATTTTCAATTTAAGGATCTTGAACAGGATCTTTTTGCACCACTGTCTCTTAAAACAGCAATTAATTTAGAAATCTCTTGTTTACCGGCGTTAATGAAGAAGATGGTTACCTTTAAAAACCCTATCTTGGCCTGGCAAAACTTTTGTAAAGCACTACAGGCTGATTTTCACTATTCTAATTATTTACCTATTACACGTAACCCTCTGTTTTCAGAGTGAATGAGCTGTAAAGTGTTCAGAACCTGGAAATCGAAAGGTGTAGAATATTTATATCAATGTATTGATTTAGATAGTCATAACATTTGTTCGTTTGATGATATTAAATCTCAATTTAGGGTGGATAATAAAGATTTCTTTGGTTATCTGCAGGTTAGACACTTCTTAAATACAAGGAAAGACATATCTTTTGTCAAAACTGGGATGGCCTAATTGACAGGGATTTCCCTCTTTCAGGCGGGTATGCACTCCATTTCTTATTGGTATAAGCTATTGCTGCAAAGAGAGGGGGAATCCAACCTGCATTCTTTGGAGCGTAGATGGGCGATAGACATTCCAGGGATTAACAACGCTATAAGCCAAAGTATTGTGAGAACTTGACTTGCCACACCTCTACTTTCCTGGAGAGAATCGCAACTAAAATTGATTAATCGTACATATGTAAAACCATACGTGTTAAGCATATGGAATATTGTCAGAGATGTAATTTTTCTAGAGCAAATTTTGGTCACTGTATTTGGAGCTGTCTTAAGGTATTCAGCTTCTGGGCCAAAATTTCTTTTTGGCTCTCAAAAATAACTAGACAACAGTTGCTGCTAAAAAAAAAAGAGGATATAATCCTGTTATATGAAAATATACAACCACTGCCAAACCCAAATCTTAGTTTTATAATCTTTACGATATTATGTGCAAGGAATATTATCTTTTCTTCATGGAAATCTAATAAAGCGCCAAACTTCTCGCAATTTATCAATAATATGCATATTAAACTGGTACTGGAACAATATGACACATCCATTGATTCAGAACACGAGATACATAGGTTTTTTTTTAAAAAATGGGGTAATTTTATTCTAAGTTTACCAGATAAAGTTCAGAAACAGTATATTTCTTTCTAATGACACGATGAGTCCATGGATCATCATTAATTACTGTTGGGAATATCACTCCTGCCCAGCAGGAGACGGCAAAGAGCACCACAGCAGAGCTGTTACATATCTCCTCCCTTCCCTCCCACCCCAGTCATTCTCTTTGCCTACGTTAGAGCAAGGAAGTGGTAAAGTTAGGTGTTAGTAAAAGATTCTTCAATCAATAGTTTATTATTTTTTAAGTAGTACAAGATTGTGCTGCTTTGTTTTGGGGTCTAGCCGTAGTCCATATCAGTCTCTTCAGTAGATCAGTGGTGGCTTTAGAGGATTGGGAACTTGTGGGACATAATTCTCACTGCGCCTCCCATATATTTATGCTGCCCTAATCCTGATAGCCTAAGTAAGATTATTCAGGCTTTATCTTTTCTCTACAGGCCTATGTGAGGGAGAGGACCTCTCAAACCTGGTGAGCTGCCTTGCTGTCTGGCAGATTTAAGAGGTAAGTGCTGACTTTTTATTCTGGATCTGGGAAATAAAAAACGGATCTCAGAGGAAGTGGAACACTTTATTTATTTGGGACAATAGCCTCCTATAGATAAAAGGAGGGGACTTAACGACAGCACTTTCTAGGCTGGTACTGGGGCTGATAGACTTGAGGTGTTTTTCACTGCTCCCCGTGGCTTAAATCACAGGGGCTGAGGAGATAGGCTCAGTATGAGGTGGCTTTTCACTACTCCCGGTGGCTTAACTTTAACATAAAATGCCGACTGGGAGATTGCCTTTTGAAACGCCCTCGATGAGCGGAGCTATGTGTGGCGCCAATTTGGGTTTCGCTCCACTGTTTCAGCACTTCCTGTTATCGGAAGGAATAGAGGGTTATAAAAAAAGTCCTCAGAGTGTTAACACATGGACCGGACAGCGGTTTGTTAAATAACATCTACAGCTGAGTTCCGGATCTTTTACTGAGGGGATTGTACCCGGTGTCAGAGGGGCAGGTAGGCACCTCAGCAGCAAGTTAAGCTGAGGTGTAGAAGTGTTCTGCATTATTTGTGTAGCTATTTAGTTTTTTCTGCACATGAAAATAAAAAAAGTTACGTTTTAAAATTTAAAGAGACAGTAACGTTTTTTCTGTTTTAATTTTTATTATTTTTTTTCTAGACCTATCCATTTTGAGTCAGAATGGACCTAGAGGCCCTGCAATATGTTTTGATGCTAATGTGGAACCACCAATCCCTTTCCGTTCCTCATGTAGTAAGAGAACTTAAATTATAGAGAGAGACTTTTTTCTGAGCCAACTACTTCTAAGGCGGATGCTGTTCAGGAGTCTATTGACAATGTTCAGTATATGCAGCAACTTTCTCCTCAAGTGTCCCAAATTTTATCGCCCACACTTTCTCCTCAAGTGTCCCAAATTTTATCGCCCACACATGCAGTGCCCTGCGCTTCCTCTCAAACTCTACCTGGTGTTACCTTGCAAGACATCGCTTCTCTAATGTCATCGGCGGTATCTGATGCATTGTCTGCTTTTCCCATGCTGCAGGGAAAGGGCAAGAAGAAATGTATTCAATCAGTGAATATTGTTGCTGATACAGTAGTGGCTATTCAGAATGTTTCTTCCCTGAAGAGGAAGATATTTCGGTAGTATCTGAAGGGGTAATCTCAGACAGTGTAATACCTTTATCTGATACTGAAGTTGTTTCTTTCAGGTTTAAGCTTGAACACCTCCGTTTGTTACTTTAGGAGGTTTTAGCTACCCTGGACGACTCCGACACTACAGGCGTAGTCAATTCTAAAAAGTCCAGTAAACTGTACAAATATTTTGACTTCCCCTTCATGGTGGAAGTATTTCCTGTACTATATTCGTTACAGAGATGATTGCTAAGGAATGGGAGAAACCGGGTATCCCCTTTTCTCCAACTCCTATTTTTAAGAAAAGATGTTTCCTATAGCAGACACTATCAAGGAGTCTTGGAAGATGGAACCCTAGGTGGAAGGGGCAATTTCCACGCTAGCCAAGAGAGATACTATTCCCATAGAGGATAGTTATGGAAAAGAAGTTAGAGGGTTTACAATGGCAACCTGCGGTTTGTATTGCTACCGTCACCAGTGCGGCGGTGTACTGGTTTGATGAGTTGTCTGATTCTATTTGGACAGACACCCAACTCGAAGAAATCCAGGATAGGATAAAGGCCCTTAAGTTAGCCAACTCCTTTATTACAGATGCGTCCCTTCAGATTATGAAGCTGGGTGCTAAGATTCCAGGCTTTGCCATATTGGCCCGCAGAGCGTTTGGTTAAAATCTTGGTCTGCGGATGTCTCATCTAAGTCTAAACTTTAGACGATTCCTTACAGGGGAAAGACCTTGTTTGGTCCAGGTTTGACGGAGATAATTTCTGATAGTACGGGAGGTACGGGACATTCCCTCCCTCAGGATAAGAGAAATAAACACAAAGGACGTCAGAGTAATTTTCGTTCCTTTCGAATTTTCAAAGGAAATCCTTCCACTCCCTCTTCCAAGCAGGAGCAGTCTAAGCCTTCCTGGAGACCCAATCAGTCTTGGAATAGGGGAAAGCAATGCAAGAAGCCTGCGGTTGAATCAAAGACAGTATGAAGGGCCTGCACCAGATCCGGACTGGATCTTGGGGGGGCAGGCTTTCCTTCTTCGCTCAGGCTTGGGTTCGAGATGTTCAAGATCCCTGGGCGGTGGACATTGTGTCCCAGGGATACAAACTAGAGTTCAAGACTTTTCCTCCCAGGGGCAGGTTTCTGCCTTCAAGATTATCTGCAGACCAGACAAAAAGAGAGGCGTTCTTACACTGTGTACGGAAACCGACCTGGGAGTGATAGTTCCTGGTCCAATGCAGGAATGAGGTCTGGGATTCTATCCCAATCTGTTTGTGGTTCCCAAAAGGAGGGAACCTTTAGACCAATTTTAGATCTCAAGAGTCTAGACAAGTTTCTCAGAGTGCCGTTCTTCACGATGGAATCTATCGTTCCATTCTTCCTTTTGTCCAAAAGGGTCAATTATGACCACATTGGATTTTAAGGATGCATACTTGCATGTTCCCATCCACAAGGACCATCACAATTGTCTAAGGTTTGCTTTTCTAGACAAACACTTCCAGTTCGTGGCTCTTTCTTCGGCCTTGCCACAGCTCCCAGAATTTTCTCAATGGTTCTGGGATCCCTGCTGGTGGGGCTCCGATTGCGGGGCATTGCAGTGGCACCTTCTCTGTACGACATTCTGGTTCAGGTGCCTTCCTTTTAACCAGCAAGATCACGCACAGAAATGTGGTTATTTTTCCTGCGGTCTCACGGTTGGAAGGTGAATTTGGAAAAGAGTTCCTTAGTTCCAACTACAAGGGCAGTTTTCTTGGAAAACTATATTAGTCTCCTCATCAATGAAGTCTGACAGTAGTCAGGAAATCAAAGATTTTCGATTCTTGCCTAGCACTTCAGTCCTCTTCTCGGCCATCAGTGGCTCAGTGCATGGAGGTAATTGGGCTGATGGTAGCGGCAATGGACATCATCCCGTTCACCCGTTTCCACCTCAGTCCTCAGCAGTTAAGCATACTCAGAAAGTGGAACTGAGATTATGAGGATCTGTGTCTGCGGTTTCAGTCGGAGCAGGAGATAAAGGATTCTCTACTTTGGTGGTTGTCTCAGGATCTTCTCTCCCAGGGAACATGGACTTGGTCAGAGTCTGTTCTACCCATAAACATTCTGGAATTGAGAGCAATTTTCAATCCTCTCTTAGCCTGGCCTCAGTTAGCTTCGGCCTGGTTCATCAGGTTCCAGTCGGGCTATATAACCTCAATGGCTTACATCAACTGTCAGGAACTCTGAGTTTTCTTGGCCATGACAGAGGTAGCCAAGATCGTTCAGTGGGCAAACACCCACAATTGCTGTCTGTCGGCGATCCACATTCCAGAAGTGGACATCTGAGAGGCGGTCTTCGTAAGTAGGCAGACCTTTCACCTGGGGGAGTGGGACCTCCAGCCGGAAGTGTTTTTCCAGCCTGACTCTCAAATGGGGTCAGTTGCAATTGGATCTCATGGCTTCTCAACAGAATGGCAAGCTTCCGAGATACGGTTGAGGTCAAGGAACCCTCAGGCTGTACTGATAGACGCTCTGGCGGTACCTTGGAATTTCAGTATCACATACCTATTTCATCTGTTTGCTTTTCTTCCTTGAGTCTTGGCTTGAATTAAGCAGGAGAGGGCGTTGGCACCGGCGTGGCCTCGCAGGATTTGGTATGCAGTCCTGGTGGACATGTCACATCTTCCACCTTGGAGACTTCCGTTGAGGAAGGACCTTCTACTTCAAGGACTCTTCTTCATCCAAAGCTAGTTTCTCTGAAGCTGACTACTTGAAGATGAACACTTTATTTTATCCAAGCGTGGATTTTCAGAATCGGTCATTGAGACCATGATTCAGGCTTGTAAGTCTGTGACTACTGAGATTTTATCCTTAAGATATGGCGTAAATATTATACTGGTGTGAATCCAAGGGCTACTCTTAAAAACGAGTAGAGTTCGGATTCCTAGAATTAGGTCGTTTCTCCAAGAAGGTTTGGAGAAGGGATTATCAGCAATTTTCCTAAAGAGTCGAATAACTGCCTTGTCTATTTTGTTACATGAACGTCTGGCGGACTTCCCAGACGTACATTCGTTTGGTCAGGATCAGGCCTGTGTTCAAATCAGTTACTCCTCCTTGGAGTCTTGATTTAGTTCTTAAAGTTCTTCAAGGGGCTCCGTTTGAGCTGCTGCATTTCTTAAGATATTAAGCTGTTATCTTGGAAAGTTTTGTTTCTCGTTGCTATTTCTTCTGCTCGTAGAGTGTCAGAGTTCTTGGCTTTACAGTATGAGTCTCCTTACCTTATTTTTCATCGGATAAGGTGGGTTTACGTACTAAATTAGGGTTTCTCCCTAAAGTAGTTTCAAACCGGAACTTTAATCAGGAGATTGTTGTTCTTTCCTTGTGCCCTAATCCTTCTTTTCATGAGGAATGGCTTCTACACAATCTGGATGTGGTACGTGCACTATGATTCTTTTTGCAGGCGACTAAGGATTTTTGTCAGTCTTCTGTTTAACGTAAGAGACAGAAAGCTACTTCTTTTACTTTGTGGCTGAAGAGTATCATTTGCTTTGCTTATGAAATTGCTGGACAGCAGCCTCCCGAGGGAGTAAAGGCTTTGTCTACGAGGGTTGTTCCCTCTTCCTGGGCATTCAAAATGAAGCCTTTATGGAACAGATTTGCAAGCCTGCAACCTGGTCCTCTCTTCACACTTTTTTAAACTTCTATAAATTTGACTCTCTTGCCTCGGCTGAGGCCTCTTTTGGGGGAGAGGTTTTTCAAGCAGTGGTGCCTTCCATTTAGATTTCCTGTCTTGGCCCTCCCTTATCATCTGTGTACTTTAGCTTGGGTATTAATTCCCAACAGTAATTAATGTTGACCCGTGGACTCATCGTGTCATTAGAAAGAAAACCAAATTTATGCTTACCTGATAAATTTATTTCTTTCTTGACACAAGTCCACGTTATTTAGACAGGTTGTTAGTATGTTATAAACTTCAGACACCTCTGCACCTTGTTTCTTCCTTTCTCTCCTTTACTTCGGTCGAATGACTGTCGTGGGAGGGAAGGGAGGAGATATTTAACAGCTCTGCTGGGGTGCTTTTTGCCGCCTCCTGCTGGGCAGGAGTGATATTCCCAACAGTAAATAATGATGATCCGTGGACTCATCGTGTCAAGAAAGAAAGAAATTTATCAGGTAAACATAGATTTTGTTTTTTCTTTCCAATGACTCGGTGAGTCCACGGATCATCTCTAATTACTATTGGGAATATCACTCCTGGCCAGCAGGAGGAGGCAATGAGCACCACAGCAAAGCTGTTAAGTATCACTTCCCTTCCCACAACCCCCAGTCATTCTCTTTGACTGCGTTGCAAGGTGGATGGTAATGTTTAGGTGTCTGATAGAAATTTCTTCAATCAAGATTTTTTTATTTTAAAGCAGAGCAGGTTGGCTCTGATCTTTCCTGGGGTTTAGCCGCAGTCCACTTCAGTAGAGCAGTGGTGGTTTTTAAGCAATTGTGATCTTGTGGGGTATAATCTGTTGTATCAAACTGTTGTTGCTGCCCTATTTTGGAAGCCTGATTAGGATTATTCACAGGTCCACAGGTCCATGTGAGGGATGAGGCCCTCTCAAACCGGGTGAGCTGCCCTGCTGCTGGGCAGATGTAAATTCAGGTAAGTGCCTAATTTTTATTTCTGGGGACTCAGGAATACATGGGACTTTAACAGTTAAATGGGAAATGGAATACCAGTAATCCTATTTAAGGTTAATAGGATTGAGGTAGGCAGTGGATGCAGGCACTGGGGACTAAAAATCTTTATTGTGGCTCAATTTTTTATTCCAGGTGTATGTGTGTACTTTTTTGCAGCAAGCAAACAGGTTTTTTTTACATTAGGAGAACATGAGGATAATTCTCCGGTGCGTGAGGTCCGTCGCTGGCTTTTCAGTAATGGCAGCCGGGTTGCATTTTGGGTACACCCACAATTAGAAGGGGGGCTTTTTTGAGGCAGCAAGTTGGTTTGCGCGCCTTCTGGCTTCTCTTCTTTGGAAGTTCCGGATCGGAGTAACCATTGCAGAGGCTGAGATTGCCTGTGTATTTGCGATTACACTGGGTAGTCCGGATCGTGTGTAAGCTTAATCCGGTTTCCGGCAGGACAGGTCAGCACCTCAGCAAAGAGTGCTGAGGTGAAGAGGCTGCCTGAGGTTTTTTTTTGGTTTTTTTAAATAATTTTTTATTGAGGGTCAAACAGTTACAAAAAAAATGCAGTTTGCTCAATTAAGCACAAGACATAAGTTAAGAAATGTAAAACAAAGACAAAAAGATGTGTGCAATCATAAACAGGACTATATCACTTGGTACAACTTTAGAGATAGATCAAATGCATAGTATTTAGTGAGCTTACCTAACACCCCCTCTTTTTTTTCCATCGGAAATAGCTGAGGCCACTTTTGGGCACCAATGAATTCAAGTTACTTATCGGAGGATTTTGGGTGGAACAGGCCACTTTTGGACCTGTACTGATCACTCTCCTTCACATGCCTGCCAGGACCGCGGGTAGGTCCAGAGAACTAAAAAAAAATTGAAGGAGAACATAAAAACTAACATGATATGGGCTCATAGCAGTTAATATGGTAATAACTAACATAGTGTCAATATTACATGCTAATAATGATTACTATGGATATTCACCAAAAGAGAATATATATTTCTTTCATGTAATTAGCAAGAGTCCATGAGCTAGTGACGTATGGGATATACATTCCTACCAGGAGGGGCAAAGTTTCCCAAACCTCAAAATGCCTATAAATACACCCCTCATCACACCCACAATTCAGTTTTACAAACTTTGCCTCCCATGGAGGTGGTGAAGTAAGTTTGTGCTAGATTCTACGTTGATATGCGCTTCGCAGCAGGCTGAAGCCCGGTTTTCCTCTCAGAGTGCAGTGAATGTCAGAGGGATGTGAAGAGAGTATTGCCTATTTGAATACAATGGTCTTCCTCTAGGGGATCTATTTCATAGGTTCTCTGTTTTCGGTCGTAGAGATTTCTTCTCCTACCTCCCTTTTCAGATCGACGATATACTCTTATATACCATTACCTCTACTGATTCTCGTTTCAGTACTGGTTTGGCTATCTACTATATGTAGATGAGTGTCTTGGGGTAAGTAAGTCTTATTTTTTATGACACTCTAAGCTATGGTTGGGCACTTTATATGTAAAGTTCTAAATATATGTGTTTAAACTTATATTTGCCATGATTCAGAATAATTAGTATTCCTTCATTCAGACTGTCAGTTTCATTATTTGGGATAATGCATATGAATAAATATTTTTTTCTTACCTTGAAAATTTTCAATTGACTTTTTTTCCCTGCGGGCTGTTAGGCTCGCGGGGGCTGAAAATGCTTCAATTTATTGCGTCATTCTTGGCGCAAACTTTTTTGGCGCAAAATGTTGTCATTTGCGGCGCCGTAGTTGACGCCGGAAGTTTGTAGTTACGTCCTTTTTTTGACGCATGTGTATTCAGACTTTTTTTGCGCCAAAAAATGTGGGCGTCGTTTTCGGTGTCAGAGGATGTGGCGTCATACTTGGCGCCAAAAAAATGGGCATCGTACTTGGCGCCAATAATGTGGGCATCATACTTGGCGCCAAAAATGTGGGCGTCATACTTGTTCCACTTTTTTTCTCACATTATTTGTCTCACTTTTTTGTTGCTTCTGGTTGCTAGAGGCTTGTTTATTTTGCATTTTTTCCCATTCCTGAAACTGTCATTTAAGGAATTTGATAATTTTGCTTTATATGTTGTTTTTTCTATTACATATTGCAAGATGTCACAACCTGACCCTGTATCAGAATCTACTACTAGAAAGACGCTGCCTGATGCTGGTTCTACCAAAGTTAAGTGCATTTGTTGTAAACGTTTGGTAACTGTTCCTCCGGCTGTAGTTTGTGTTAGTTGCCATGATAAACTTTCCAATGCAGATAATGTCTCCATTAGTAATAATCCTTTACCTGTTGTTGTTCCTTCAACATCTAATGTTCAGGATGTCCCTGTTAATGTAAAAGAATTTGTTTCTAATTCCATTAGGAAGGCTCTGTCTGTTATTCCTCCTTCCAGTAAACGTAAAAGGTCTTTTAAAACTTCTCATATTTCGGATTAATTTTTAAGTGACCGTCATCATTCTGACTTATCTGTTTCTGATGAGGATCTATCTGGTTCAGAAGATTCTGCCTCAGATATTGATACTGATAAATCTTCATATTTGTTTAAGATGGAGTTTATTTGTTCTTTACTTAAAGAAGTGTTGATTGCATCGGACGCAATCCCTTTTGCTCGTTTTCACATGAGACATCTCCAGCTTTGTATGCTGAACCAGTGGTGCAGGGATTATACAAAGATATCACAATTAATATCCTTAAATCCCAATGTTCGATCTTCTCTAACTTGGTGGTTGAATCACCATCGTTTAATTCAAGGGGCCTCTTTTGTTCGTCCAACCTGGTCTGTGATCTCAACAGAGTCTTTCAGGTTGGGGAGCTGTATGGGGATCTCTGACAGCGCAGGGGGTTTGGGAATCTCAGGAGGCAAGATTACCAATCAACATTTTGGAACTCTGTGTGATTTTCAGAGCTCTTCAGTTCTGGCCTCTTCTGAAGAGAGAATCGTTTATTTGTTTTCAGACAGACAATGTCACAACCGTGGCGTATGTCAATCATCAAGGTGGGACTCACAGTCCTCAAGCTATGAAAGAAGTATCTCAGATACTTGTATGGGCGGAATCCAGCTCCTGTCTAATTTCTGCGGTTCACATCCCAGGTGTAGACAATTGGGAAGCGGATTATCTCAGTCGCCAGACGTTACATCCGGACGAATGGTCTCTTCACCCAGAGGTATTTCTTCAGATTGTTCAAATCTGGGGACTTCCAGAAATAGATCTGAAGGCCTCTCATCTAAATAAGAAACTTCCCAGGTATCTGTCCAGATCCAGGGATCCTCAGGCGGATGCAGTGGACGCGTTGTCGCTTCCTTGGAATTATCATCCTGCCTATATCTTTCCGCCTCTAGTTCTTCTTCCAAAAGTGATTTCCAAAATTCTAATGGAACGTTCGTTTGTACTGCTGGTGGCTCCAGCATGGCCTCACAGGTTTTGGTATGCGGATCTCATTCGGATGGCCAGTTGCCAACCTTGGACACTTCCGTTAAGACCAGACCTTCTATCTCAAGGCCCAGTTTTCCATCAGGATCTCAAATCATTAAATTTGAAGGTATGGAAATTGAACGCTTGATTCTTAGTCATAGAGGTTTCTCTGACTCAGTAATTAATACTATGTTACAGGCTGGTAAATCTGTGTCTAGGTAGATTTATTATCGAGTCTGGAAGACTTATATTTCTTGGTGTTCTTCTCATAAATTCTCCTGGCATTCTTTTAGAATTCCTAGAATTTTACAGTTTCTTCAGGATGGTTTGGATAAAGGTTTGGCTGCAAATTCCTTGAAAGGACAAATCTCTGCTCTTTCTGTTCTTTTTCACAGAAATATTGCTAATCTTCCTGATATTCATTGTTTTGTACAGGCTTTGGTTCGTATCAAACCTGTCATTAAGTCAATCTCTCCTCCTTGGAGTCTTTGGTTCTGAGGGCTTTACAGGCTCCTCCGTTTGAACCTATGCATTCTCTGGATATTAAATTACTTTCTTGGAAAGTTTTGTTCCTTTTGGCCATCTCTTCTGCTAGAAGAGTTTCTGAGCTATCTGCTCTTTCTTGTGAATCTCCTTTTCTGATTTTTCATCAGGATAAGGCGGTGTTGCAGACTTCATTTCAATTTTTACCTAAGGTTGTGAATTCTAACAACATTAGTAGAGAAATTGTCCCTTCATTGTGTCCTAATCCTAAGAATTCTCTGGAGAGATCTTTACATTCTTTGGATGTAGTAAGAGCTTTGAAATATTATGTTGAAGCTACTAAAGATTTTAGAAAGACTTCTAGTCTATTTGTTTTCTTTTCTGGTTCCAGAAAAGGTCAGAAAGCTTCTGCCATTTCTTTGGCGTCTTGGTTAAAGTCTTTGATTCATCATGCTTATGTGGAGTCGGGTAAGTCCCCGCCTCAAAGGATTACGGCTCATTCTACTAGGTCAGTTTCTACTTCCTGGGCTTTTAGGAATGAAGCTTCTGTTGATCAAATTAGCAAAGCAGCAACTTGGTCTTCTTTGCATACTTTTACTAAATTCTACCATTTTGATGTTTTCTCTTCTTCTGAAGCAGTTTTTGGTAGAAAAGTACTTCAGGCAGCTGTTTCAGTTTGATTCTTCTGCTTATAATTTCAGTTTTTTTCATTATTAAGATTAAAACTTTTGATTTGGGTTGTGGATTATTTTTTCAGCGGAATTGGCTGTCTTTATTTTATCCCTCCCTCTCTAGTGACTCTTGCGTGGAAGTTCCACATCTTAGGTATCTGAGTGATATCCCATACGTCACTAGCTCATGGACTCTTGCTAATTACATGAAAGAAAACATAATTTATGTAAGAACTTACCTGATAAAATTAATTTCTTTCATATTAGCAAGAGTCCATGAGGCCCACCCTTTTTGTGGTGGTTATGATTTTTTTGTATAAAGCACAATTATTCCAATTCCTTATTTTTGATGCTTTCGCTCCTTTCTTATCACCCCACTTCTTGGCTATTCGTTAAACTGAATTGTGGGTGTGGTGAGGGGTGTATTTATAGGCATTTTGAGGTTTGGGAAACTTTGCCCCTCCTGGTAGGAATGTATATCCCATACGTCACTAGCTCATGGACTCTTGCTAATATGAAAGAAATAAATTTATCAGGTAAGTTCTTACATAAATTATGTTTTTAGGGATATTTAACTTGTACAGGCCACATTTGGACCTCAGAAAGTATGAGAGAACAATATGTAAAAATGTGTAATTTGAGAGTATTTAACTCGCACCGGCCGCTTTTGGACCTCAGTAAACATCAGAAAACAATATGCAAAACAATATGTACTTTGAGAATATTTAAATCACACAGGCCACTTTTGAATCCCAGTAAACATTAGAGAACAATGTATGAAAACAATATGTATTGTGAGACTATTTAACTTGCATAGGCCACTTATGGACCTCAGTAGATATTAGAGAACAATATGCAAAAACAATATGTATTTCGATAATATTTAACTCACACAGGCCCTTTTTGGACCTCAGTAAATAGTAAAGAACAATATGTACAAACAATATGTATTTTGAGAATATTTAACTTGCACAGGCCACTTTGGGCCTCTGTAAATATTAGGGAACAGTATATATTATAAACAAAACCACAATAGATATCTATATTAACATGCACAGGTCACCATTTGCTTGAGACTTGCAGCTATCTAGTAATTACAGTATCTTTCTGTTATATTGTCTTAGCAATATGTAGGGCATATGTTATGCACTCAAGTGAACTTTCTTGTATCTGCCACCTCATTAGACAAACTGAGACCACTCTTGGACCTTAAATCCTATAAATAGCTTTAGGAGGATGTTCAACAGTGTAGCGTTACTTTTGGACCTTCTAAAAATATAAAATTTCACTTGTACAAAGAGAGGTTCCCCCATTTTCACATAATATAGACATAGTACTATAACCCCAAATGGAAAACAGCCTCTTTTGGTCTGCGTAATATAATAACACATCAGTATAGGTAATTTGTGGGAAATAAATATTTATAGGCCCACTCATGAGCGCTAATGCTATAACATTTTGCAGGGAGGGAAATGTAAATGACCATCTCAGATAACTATAGGTGATTTATGGGCAGTGAGGGAGGGGAAAAACCATCTATTGTCATTAGATGTAAGCAGAGGACTCTTTTTCTCTTGTTAAGTGTATCCAGTCCACGGATCATCCATTACTTGTGGGATATTCTCCTTCCCAACAGGAAGTTGCAAGAGGATCACCCACAGCAGAGCTGCTATATAGCTCCTCCACTCACTGCCATATCCAGTCATTCTCTTGCAACTCTCAACTAAGATGGAGGTCGTAAGAGGACTGTGGTGTTTTATACTTAGTTTATTTCTTCAATCAAAAGTTTATTTTTAAATGGTACCGGAGTGTACTGTTTATCTCAGGCAGTATTTAGAAGAAGAATCTGCCTGCGTTTTCTATGATCTTAGCAGAAGTAACTAAGATCCTTTGCTGTTCTCACATATTCTGAGGAGTGAGGTAACTAATAGCGTGTAGGTTTTCCTGCAATAAGGTATGTGCAGTTAAAATATTTTTCTAGGGATGGAATTTGCTAGAAAATGCTGCTGATACCGAAGTAATGTAAGTAAAGCCTTAAATGCAGTGATAGCGACTGGTATCAGGCTTATTAATAGAGATACATACTCTTATAAAAGTGTATTTTAAAGCGTTTGCTGGCATGTTTAATCGTTTTTTACATATGTTTGGTGATAAAACTTATTGGGGCCTAGTTTTTTCCACATGGCTGGCTTGAATTTTGCCTAGAAACAGTTTCCTGAAGGCTTTCCACTGTTGTAATATGAGTGGGAGGGGCCTATTTTGGCGTTTTTTTTGCACAACAAAAATCACAGACTCAGACATCCAGCTTCCTGCATGATCCAGGACTTCTCTGGAGGGCTCAAAAGGCTTCAAAAGTCGTATTGAGGGAGGTAAAAAGCCACAGTAGAGCTGTGGCAGTTGTTGTGACTGTTTAAAAAACGTTTTTGTCATTTGTTATTCTGTTTTTGGTATTAAGGGGTTAATCATCCATTTGCAAGTGGGTGCAATGCTCTGCTAACTTATTACATACACTGTAAAAACTTTGTTAGTGTAACTGCATTTTTTTCACTGTTATTTCAAAATTTGGGGTTACCTTAAGAAAATGTTTATTCAACAAGGTTTTATTTTACATCCCCTTGCATGCATTGCGCCTGTCACTGCTGCGGCGGCATTCTGGTTTGAGGCCCTGGAATAGGCCATCCAGACAGCTCCATTGAATGAAATTATTGACAAGCTTAGAACGCTTAAGCTAGCTAACTCATTTGTTTCAGATTCCATTGTTCATTTGACTAAACTAACGGCTAAGAATTCCGGATTCGCCATCCAGGCGCGTAGGGCACTATGGCTTAAATCCTGGTCAGCTGACGTGACTTCGAAGTCTAAATTACTCAACATTCCTTTCAAGGGGCAGACCTTATTCGGGCCTGGCTTGAAGGAAATTATTGCTGACATTACTGGAGGCAAGGGTCATACCCTTCCTCAGGACAGGGCCAAATCAAAGGCCAAACAGTCTAATTTTCGTGCCTTTCGAAATTTCAAGGCAGGAGCAGCATCAACTTCCTCCGCTTCAAAACAAGAGGGAACTGTTGCTCATTCCAGACAGGCCTGGAAACCTAACCAGTCCTGGAACAAGGGCAAGCAGGCCAGGAAGCCTGCTGCTGCCCCCAAGACAGCATGAAGGAACGGCCCCCTATCCGGAAACGGATCTAGTGGGGGGCAGACTTTCTCTCTTCGCCCAGGCGTGGGCAAGAGATGTTCAGGATCCCTGGGCGTTGGAGATCATATCTCAGGGATATCTTCTGGATTTCAAAGCTTCTCCTCCACAAGGGAGATTTCATCTTTCAAGGTTATCATCAAACCAGATAAAGAAAGAGGCATTCCTAAGCTGTGTGCAAGACCTCCTAGTAATGGGAGTGATCCATCCAGTTCAGCGGACGGAACAAGGACAGGGATTTTATTCAAATCTGTTTGTGGTTCCCAAGAAAGAGGGAACCTTCAGACCAATTTTGGATCTAAAGATCTTAAACAAATTCCTCAGAGTTCCATCATTCAAAATGGAAACTATTCGGACCATCCTACCCATGATCCAAGAGGGTCAGTACATGACCACAGTGGACTTAAAGGATGCCTACCTTCACATACCGAATCACAAAGATCATCATCGGTTCCTAAGGTTTGCCTTTCTAGACAGGCATTACCAATTTGTAGCTCTTCCCTTCGGGTTGGCCACTGCCCCGAGAATTTTTACAAAGGTTCTGGGCTCACTTCTGGCGGTTCTAAGACCGCGAGGCATAGCGGTGGCTCCATATCTAGACGACATCCTGATACAGGCGTCAAGCTTTCAAATTGCCAAGTCTCATACAGAGATAGTTCTGGCATTTCTGAGGTCGCATGGGTGGAAAGTGAACGTGGAAAAGAGTTCTCTATCACCACTCACAAGAGTCTCCTTCCTAGGGACTGTTATAGATTCTGTAGAGATGAAAATTTACCTGACGGAGTCCAGTTTATCAAAACTTCTAAATGCTTGCCGTGTCCTTCATTCCATTCCACGCCCGTCAGTGGCTCAGTGCATGGAAGTAATCAACTTAATGGTAGCGGCAATGGACATAGTGCCATTTGCGCGCCTGCATCTCAGACCGCTGCAATTATGCATGCTAAGTCAGTGGAATGGGGATTACTCAGATTTGTCCCCTCTACTAAATCTGGATCAAGAGACCAGAGATTCTCTTCTCTGGTGGCTTTCTCGAGTCCATCTGTCCAAGGGTATGACCTTTCGCATGCCAGATTGGACGATTGTAACAACAGATGCCAGCCTACTAGTTTGGGGCGCAGTCTGGAACTCCCTGAAGGCTCAGGGATCGTGGACTCAGGAGGAGAAACTCCTCCCAATAAATATTCTGGAGTTAAGAGCAATATTCAATGCTCTTCTAGCTTGGCCTCAGTTAGCAACACTGAGGTTCATCAGATTTCAGTCGGACAACATCACGACTGTGGCTTACATCAACCATCAAGGAGGAACCAGGAGTTCCCTAGCGATGTTAGAAGTCTCAAAGATAATTCACTGGGCAGAGTCTCACTCTTGCCACCTGTCAGCGATCCACATCCCAGGCGTAGAGAACTGGGAGGCGGATTTTCTAAGTCGTCATACTTTTCATCCGGGGGAGTGGGAACTCCATCTGGAGGTGTTTGCTCAACTGGTCCATCGTTGGGGCAAACCAGAACTGGATCTCATGGCCAGAACGCCAAGCTTCCTTGTTACGGATCCAGGTCCAGGGACCCGGGAGCAACGCTGATAGATGCTCTAGCAGCTCCTTGGTTCTTCAACCTGGCCTATGTGTTTCCACCGTTTCCTCTGCTCCCTCGACTGATTGCCAAAATCAAACAGGAGATAGCATCGGTGATTCTGATAGCGCCTGCGTGGCCACGCAGGACCTGGTATGCAGACCTAGTGGACATGTCATCTCTTCCACCATGGACTCTGCCTCTGAGGCAGGACCTTCTAATACAAGGTCCTTTCAATCATCCAAATCTACTTTCTCTGAGACTGACTGCATGGAGATTGAACGCTTGATTCTATCAAGGCGTGGCTTCTCCGAGTCAGTCATTGATACCTTAATACAGGCTCGGAAACCTGTCACCAGGAAAATCTACCATAAGATATGGCGTAAATATCTTTATTGGTGTGAATCCAAGAGTTACTCATGGAGTAAGATTAGGATTCCTAGGATATTGTCCTTTCTCCAAGAGGGTTTGGACAAAGGCTTATCAGCTAGTACTTTAAAAGGACAGATCTCTGCTCTGTCTATTCTTTTGCACAAGCGTCTGGCAGAAGTTCCAGACGTCCAGGCATTTTGTCAGGCTTTGGTTAGGATTAAGCCTGTGTTTAAAACTGTTGCTCCCCCGTGGAGCTTAAACTTGGTTCTTAAAGTTCTTCAGGGAGTTCCGTTTGAACCCCTTCATTCCATTGATATTAAATTTTTATCTTGGAAAGTTCTGTTTTTGATGGCTATTTCCTCGGCTCGAAGAGTTTCTGAGTTATCTGCCTTACATTGTGATTCTCCTTATCTGATTTTTCATTCAGACAAGGTAGTTCTGCGTACCAAACCTGGGTTTTTACCTAAGGTGGTTTCTAACAGGAATATCAATCAAGAGATTGTTGTTCCATCATTGTGTCCTAATCCTTCTTCAAAGAAGGAACGTCTTTTGCATAATCTGGACGTAGTCCGTGCCTTGAAGTTTTACTTACAGGCTACTAAAAATTTTCGTCAAACATCTGCCCTGTTTGTCGTTTACTCTGGACAGAGGAGAGGTCAAAAAGCTTTGGCAACCTCTCTCTCCTTTTGGCTTCGGAGCATAATACGCTTAGCCTATGAGACTGCTGGACAGCAGCCCCCTGAAAGGATTACAGCTCATTCTACTAGAGCTGTGGCTTCCACCTGGGCCTTTAAAAATTAGGCCTCTGTTGAACAGATTTGCAAGGCTGCGACTTGGTCTTCGCTTCACACCTTTTCATAATTTTACAAATTTGACACTTTTGCTTCTTCGGAGGCTGTTTTTGGGAGAAAGGTTCTACAGGCAGTGGTTCCTTCCGTTTAAGTTCCTGCCTTGTCCCTCCCATTATCAGTGTACTTTAGCTTTGGTATTGGTATCCCACAAGTAATGGATGATCCGTGGACTGGACTGGATACACTTAACAAGAGAAAACATAATTTATGCTTACCTGATAAATTTATTTCTCTTGTAGTGTATCCAGTCCACGGCCCGCCCTGTCCTTTTAAGGCAGGTCTAAATTTTAATTAAACTACAGTCACCACTGCACCCTATGGTTTCTCCTTTCTCGTCTTGTTTCGGTCGAATGACTGGATATGGCAGTGAGGGGAGGAGCTATATAGCAGCTCTGCTGTGGGTGATCCTCTTGCAACTTCCTGTTGGGAAGGAGAATATCCCACAAGTAATGGATGATCCGTGGACTGGATACACTACAAGAGAAATAAATTTATCAGGTAAGCATAAATTATGTTTGTTTGTTTTTCCTCTCTCTCCCCTCCTGTCCTTACGTGGTCTAGCAGATGTCACACAGGAAAAAAAAAAAAAAACTATTGGTCTCTAGACATTTATATAAATATAGATACAGAAACATGAGAACCTCTGAATGCCTTCCAGCGTATGAAATAAAATTGATGATACAGTGGTGCCTGAAATAAATTTACATGTTTGGTAATAAATGTGGCATATGATCTAGTGGGTGACATACATGTACATAGGTACAAGACCTAAGATGTAAACTGTATCACACACTGGTCTCCAATATCTTCCAACCAGATCAACTCATTAAGTGGACATAATAACTGATACTCACATCACATTGAAATAGCAAAAAAAAAAAATTATACTTAACGTGAGTGCAGGGTGTCTAGTTACCAGCTTGCTTCTAAAACAAAACACCCTGGACTTGTGGGGGAAAAAAAAAAGGCAACCCAAAATTTAAGACAGCAACACCGTCATTATAAAAGACATGAGCAGGGTCAGGTAATTAGAGGTAAATATACGTCAGCATCAACCCTAATTACTCTATACCGGACCAAACGCTAAAAGAAAAAAGGAAGAAAAACAAACAAAAAAAAGAAGTCCAGGTAAGCTTAAGTTTGAAAGGTCCCAAAGCAGTTGATTCAGGCTGTAAGGCCGTCATTAAAAATTGTGTAGCTTAGGTACTCAAAGCTAGGTCAGACCGTTGACGGCAGCATTACCCTATACCAGTTCTGCAGGGACAGATCCTCCACATGCCCAACTGAGGGACGGTGTTCCGGTGATACTTTTTCTCCACGACAGTGCCCTCATTCTGAGAGCTACGAACTTGCCGCATAGAGCTGCTGCAATCCTCCTCTGTCGCCTCTGCGGTGCTAGTGTGGTCCTGGAGCAGCGCAAATAGGCTCTGAGAAAAATAGGGATCCATGCCAGGTGCACGAATATCCAACATCTGAGCGCAGGCCCCCATGTTCATCAGTTCTGTGGCGCCAACATTCGCTCTCTGTATACAAGTGAGGCCCGTGGCCTGTGTTGGGGGGCCGGCTGCTCCCTCCTGCTCAGAGACCAAAGGGGGGTTGGAGGGTTCACCACGAAGGCCGTTAGGGAGGCATCTAGGATCATTCTCCAAGGATAACGTGTTTATGCGAATTCTGTATTCTTGAAATTGAGTTACAGGTCCCGTGCATAACTGTGCTGCAGGCTCAAAAGCATCATGTCTGTCTGTTGCATGTTCAATATTAAACTGCAGGCGATCAAATCTATTTATCATGTTGTTCTCAAAGTCTTTAAATAAAGCTTTTATACACATAGAAAGGTTCTCCATATTCACAAGTCACTATTAAGTGAACAGATACCTTTAATCTGTCCAACCCGGTGTACCGGGGGGGGGGGGGGGGAGTCTATAGTAGGCCGCCACCTGAGAGCTCAATGGTCCAGACCAGTCCACAAGAGTCAGCATATCACAAACTATTCATATAGTCCTGTTCAGTACACATTCACATACTTGATTACGGTATTTCCATATGCGGGTGAAGCAGGATGCCAGCGATAATTGGCGGATTATCAGATAGTCTCTTGCAGCTTCAGGTATTGCAGCCTTCCATGGCTGCAGCCCGGAAACGCCCCCTGCCTGAGGTTTTTTATCGTTCTGTGACTGCAGCTAGAAATAAAAAGTATGTTTTAACATTTTAAGTGACAGTAACTTTTTTTTGAGAAAAGATTTTTGAAGCAGTTTTTTTTTTCTTAAATGGGTTGGGTTTTTGGGTAAGATGGACCAAGAGGGCCTGCAAAACGTTGCATGTAGCTTGTGTTTTTATTCCAATGTGGAACCACCAATCCCTTTTTGTCCCTCTTGTATTGAAAGAACATTACATTTCAGGGACAGACTTTTTGATTCTGAGCCACCATTATCTAAGGCAGATGCTGTTCATGGGTCTCCTGTTCAAGAGATGCCGCAGCTTTCTCCTCAAGTGTCCCAAACATTATCGTCCACACATGCAGTGCCCTGTGCTTCCTCTCACACTCCAGTTGGAGTTACTTTGCAAGACATTGCTACCCACATATCTTCTGCGGTAACTGATGCGCTGTCGGCTTTTCCCATGCTGCAGGGAAAGCGCAAGAGGAAATGTAAGGAATCAGTGAGTAAGGTTTCTGACACAGTCGTGGCTATTCCGAAAGTTCCCCCCCAGAAGTCTGAGGAGGAAGATACTTCGGTAGCATCTGTGGGTGAAATCTCAGACTCAGACAGTGTAATTCATTCTTCTGATGCTGAAGTTGTTTCATTCAGATTTAAGCTGGAACACCTCTGTTTGTTACTTAAGAAAGTTTTGGCTACTCTGGACGACTCCGAGACTACTGTTGTAGTCAATCCTAAGAAGTCTAGTAAGCTAAACAAGTACTTTGATGTACCTTCCATGGTGGAGGTTTTCCCTATACCAGACCGGGCTACAGAGATTATTGCTTGGGAATGGGAGAGACCTGGTATCCCTTTTTCTCCATCCTCAATTTTTAAGAAAATGTTTGTCAAGGAGTCTTGGCAGATGGTCCCCAAGGTGGAAGGGGCAATTTCCACTTTGGCTAAGAGAACCACTATTCCCATAGAGGAAATCTGTTCCTTTAAGGATCCTATAGATAAGAAGTTTGAAGGGTTACTTAAAAAGATGTATGTACACCAAAGATGTATGTACACAATGGCAACCTGCAGGGTGTATTGCTACCGTCACCAGCGTGGCGGCATACTGGTTTGATGCGTTGTCTGATTCTATTCAGACGGATACTTCCCTTGTTCGGGCCGGGTTTGGCTGAGATTATTTCACAAATTACGGGACAAAAGGGTCATTTCCTCCCTCAGGATAAAAGGAATAAGCAGAATGGGTGTCAAGAGTAATTTCTTTCATGTAATTAGCAAGAGTCCATGAGCTAGTGACGTATGGGATATACATTCCTACCAGGAGGGGCAAAGTTTCCCAAACCTCAAAATGCCTACAAATACACCCCTCACCACACCCACAAATCAGTTTTACAAACTTTGCCTCCTATGGAGGTGGTGAAGTAAGTTTGTGCTAGATTCTACGTTGATATGCGCTCCGCAGCAGGTTGGAGCCCGGTTTTCCTCTCAGCGTGCAGTGAATGTCAGAGGGATGTGAGGAGAGTATTGCCTATTTGAATTCAATGATCTCCTTCTACGGGGTCTATTTCATAGGTTCTCTGTTATCGGTCGTAGAGATTCATCTCTTACCTCCCTTTTCAGATCGACGATATACTCTTATATATACCATTACCTCTACTGATTCTCGTTTCAGTACTGGTTTGGCTTTCTACTACATGTAGATGAGTGTCCTGGGGTAAGTAAGTCTTATTTTCTGTGACACTCTAAGCTATGGTTGGGCACTTTTATATAAAGTTCTAAATATATGTATTCAAACATTTATTTGCCTTGACTCAGGATGTTCAACGTTCCTTATTTCAGACAGTCAGTTTCATATTTGGGATAATGCATATGAGTAAATCAATTTTTTTCTTACCTTAAAATTTGACTTTTTTCCCTGTGGGCTGTTAGGCTCGCGGGGGCTGAAAATGCTTCATTTTATTGCGTCATTCTTGGCGCGGACTTTTTTGGCGCAAATTTTTTTTTCTGTTTCCAGCGTCATACGTGTCGCCGGAAGTTGCGTCATTTTTGACGGTTTTTTTGCGCCAAAAGTGTTGGCGTTCCGGATGTGGCGTCATTTTTGGCGCCAAAAGCATTTAGGCGCCAAATAATGTGGGCGTCTTTTTTGGCGCTAAAAAATATGGGCGTCACTATTGTCTCCACATTATTTAAGTCTCATTATTTATTGCTTCTGGTTGCTAGAAGCTTGTTCACTGGCATTTTTTCCCATTCCTGAAACTGTCATTTAAGGAATTTGATCAATTTTGCTTTATATGTTGTTTTTTCTATTACATATTGCAAGATGTTCCAGATGTCAGAAGATACTTCTGGAAAAACGCTGCCTGGTGCTGGATCTACCAAAGTTAAGTGTATCTGCTGTAAACTTGTGGTATCTGTTCCTCCAGCTGTTGTTTGTAATGAATGTCATGACAAACTTGTTAATGCAGATAATATTTCCTTTAGTAATGTTACATTACCTGTTGCTGTTCCGTCAACATCTAATACTCAGAGCGTTCCTGTTAACATAAGAGATTTTGTTTCTAAATCCATTAAGAAGGCTATGTCTGTTATTCCTCCTAGTAAACGTAAAAGGTCTTTTAAAACTTCTCATTTTTCAGATGAATTTTTAAATGAACATCATCATTCTGATTCTGATAAAGGTTCCTCTGGTTCAGAGGATTCTGTCTCAGAGGTTGATGCTGATAAATCTTCATATTTATTCAAAATGGAATTTATTCGTTCTTTACTTAAAGAAGTCTTAATTGCTTTAGAAATAGAGGATTCTGGTCCTCTTGATACTAAATCTAAACGTTTAAATAAGGTTTTTAAATCTCCTGTAGTTATTCCAGAAGTTTTTCCTGTCCCTGATGCTATTTCTGAAGTAATCTCCAGGGAATGGAATAATTTGGGTAATTCATTTACTCCTTCTAAACATTTTAAGCAATTATATCCTGTGCCATCTGACAGATTAGAATTTTGGGACAAAATCCCTAAAGTTGATGGGGCTGTCTCTACTCTTGCTAAACGTACTACTATTCCTACGGCAGATAGTACTTCCTTTAAGGATCCTTTAGATAGGAAGATTGAATCCTTTCTAAGAAAAGCTTACTTATGTTCAGGTAATCTTCTTAGACCTGCTATATCTTTAGCGGATGTTGCTGCAGCTTCAACTTTTTGGTTAGAAGCTTTAGCGCAACAAGTAACAGATCATAATTCTCATAGCATTATTAATCTTCTTCAACATGCTAATAACTTTTTTTGTGATGCCATCTTTGATATCATTAGAGTTGATGTCAGGTATATGTCTCTAGCTATTTTAGCTAGAAGAGCTTTATGGCTTAAAACTTGGAATGCTGATATGTCTTCTAAGTCAAATTTGCTTTCCCTTTCTTTCCAGGGTAATAAATTATTTGGTTCTCAGTTGGATTCTATTATCTCAACTGTTACTGGAGGGAAAGGAACTTTTTTACCACAGGATAAAAAATCTAAAGGTAAATTTAGGTCTAATAATCGTTTTCGTTCCTTTCGTCACAATAAGGAACAAAAGCCTGATCCTTCACCCACAGGAGCGGTATCAGTTTGGAAACCATCTCCAGTCTGGAATAAATCCAAGCCTTTTAGAAAACCAAAGCCAGCTCCCAAGTCCACATGAAGGTGCGGCCCTCATTCCAGCCCAGCTGGTAGGGGGCAGATTACGATTTTTCAAAGAAATTTGGATCAATTCAATTCACAATCTTTGGATTCAAAACATTGTTTCAGAAGGGTACAGAATTGGTTTCAAGATAAGGCCTCCTGCAAAGAGATTTTTTCTTTCCCGTGTCCCAGTAAATCCAGCGAAGGCTCAAGCATTTCTGAAATGTGTTTCAGATCTAGAGTTGGCTGGAGTTATTATGCCAGTTCTGGAACAGGGGCTGGGGTTTTATTCAAATCTCTTCATTGTACCAAAGAAGGAGAATTCCTTCAGACCAGTTCTGGATCTAAAAATATTGAATCGTTATGTAAGGATACCAACATTCAAAATGGTAACTATAAGGACTATCCTGCCTTTTGTTCAGCAAGGGCATTATATGTCCACAATAGATTTACAGGATGCATATCTGCATATTCCGATTCATCCAGATCACTATCAGTTTCTGAGATTCTCTTTCCTATACAAGCATTACCAGTTTGTGGCTCTGCCGTTTGGCCTAGCAACAGCTCCAAGAATTTTTACAAAGGTTCTCGGTGCCCTTCTGTCTGTAATCAGAGAACAGGGTATTGTGGTATTTCCTTATTTGGACGATATCTTGGTACTTGCTCAGTCTTCATATTTAGCAGAATCTCATACGAATTGACTTGTGTTGTTTCTTCAAGATCATGGTTGGAGGATCAATTTACCGAAAAGTTCATTGATTCCTCAGACAAGGGTAACCTTTTTAGGTTTCCAGATAGATTCAGCGTCCATGACTCTGTCTCTGACAGACAACAGACGTCTAAAATTGATTTCAGCTTGTCGAAACCTTCAATCTCAATCATTCCCTTCGGTAGCCTTATGCATGGGAATTCTAGGTCTTATGACTGCTGCATCGGACGCGATCCCCTTTGCTCGTTTTCACATGCGACCTCTTCAGCTCTGTATGCTGAACCAGTGGTGCAGGGATTACACAAAGATATCTCAATTAATATCTTTAAAACCGATTGTACGACACTCTCTGACGTGGTGGACAGATCACCATCGTTTAGTTCAGGGGGCTTCTTTTGTTCTTCCGACCTGGACTGTAATTTCAACAGATGCAAGTCTTACAGGTTGGGGAGCTGTTTGGGGGTCTCTGACAGCACAAGGGGTTTGGGAATCTCAGGAGGTGAGATTACCAATCAATATTTTGGAACTCCGTGCAATTTTCAGAGCTCTTCAGTCATGGCCTCTTCTAAAGAGAGAATCGTTCATTTGTTTTCAGACAGACAATGTCACAACTGTGGCATACATCAATCATCAAGGAGGGACTCACAGTCCTCTGGCTATGAAAGAAGTATCTCGAATACTGGTATGGGCGGAATCCAGCTCCTGTCTAGTTTCTGCGGTTCATATCCCAGGTATAGACACATGGGAAGCGGATTATCTCAGTCGCCAAACGTTACATCCGGGCGAATGGTCTCTTCACCCAGAGGTTTTTCTTCAGATTGTTCAAATGTGGGGACTTCCAGAAATAGATCTGATGGCTTCTCATCTAAACAAGAAACTTCCCAGGTATCTGTCCAGATCCAGGGATCCTCAAGCGGAAGCAGTGGATGCATTGTCACTTCCTTGGAAGTATCATCCTGCCTATATCTTTCCGCCTCTAGTTCTTCTTCCAAGAGTAATCTCCAAGATTCTGAAGGAATGCTCGTTTGTTCTGCTGGTGGCTCCAGCATGGCCTCATAGGTTTTTGTATGCGGATCTTGTCCGGATGGCCTCTTGCCAACCGTGGACTCTTCCGTTAAGACCAGACCTTCTGTCGCAAGGTCCTTTTTTCCATCAGGATCTCAAATCCTTAAATTTAAAGGTATGGAGATTGAACGCTTGATTCTTAGTCAAAGAAGTTTCTCTGACTCTGTGATTAATACTATGTGACAGGCTCGTAAATCTGTATCTAGGAAGATATATTATAGAGTCTGGAAGACTTACATTTCTTGGTGTGTTTCTCATCATTTTTCCTGGCATTCTTTTAGAATTCCGAGAATTTTACAGTTTCTTCAGGATGGTTTGGATAAAGGTTTGTCTGCAAGTTCCTTGAAAGGACAAATCTCTGCTCTTTCTGTTCTTTTCACAGAAAGATTGCTAATCTTCCTGATATTCATTGTTTTGTACAAGCTTTGGTTCGTATAAAACCTGTTATTAAGTCAATTTCTCCTCCTTGGAGTTTGAATTTGGTTCTGGGGGCTCTTCAAGCTCCTCCGTTTGAACCTATGCATTCATTGGACATTAAATTACTTTCTTGGAAAGTTTTGTTTCTTTTGGCCATCTCTTCTGCTAGAAGAGTTTCTGAATTATCTGCTCTTTCTTGTGAGTCTCCTTTTCTGATTTTTCATCAGGATAAGGCGGTGTTGCGAACTTCTTTTAAATTTTTACCTAAGGTTGTGAATTCTAACAACATTAGTAGAGAAATTGTGGTTCCTTCATTATGTCCTAATCCTAAGAATTCTAAGGAGAGATCATTGCATTCTTTGGATGTAGTTAGAGCTTTGAAATATTATGTTGAAGCTACTAAGAATTTCCGAAAGACTTCTAGTCTATTTGTTATCTTTTCCGGTTCTAGGAAAGGTCAGAAGGCCTCTGCCATTTCTTTGGCATCTTGGTTGAAATCTTTAATTCATCATGCTTATGTCGAGTCGGGTAAAACTCCGCCTCAAAGGATTACAGCTCATTCTACTAGGTCAGTTTCTACTTCCTAGGCGTTTAGGAATGAAGCTTCGGTTGATCAGATTTGCAAAGCAGCAACTTGGTCTTCTTTGCATACTTTTACTAAATTCTACCATTTTGATGTGTTTTCTTCTTCTGAAGCAGTTTTTGGTAGAAAAGTACTTCAGGCAGCTGTTTCAGTTTGATTCTTCTGCTTATAATTTCAGTTTTTTTCATTATAAGATTTAAACTTTATTTTGGGTGTGGATTATTTTCAGCGGAATTGGCTGTCTTTATTTTATCCCTCCCTCTCTAGTGACTCTTGCGTGGAAGATCCACATCTTGGGTAGTCATTATTCCATACGTCACTAGCTCATGGACTCTTGCTAATTACATGAAAGAAAACATAATTTATGTAAGAACTTACCTAATAAATTCATTTCTTTCATATTAGCAAGAGTCCATGAGGTCCACCCTTTTTGTGGTGGTTATGATTTTTTTTGTATAAAGCACAATTATTCCAATTCCTTATTTTTTATGCTTTCGCGCTTTTTTCTTATCACCCCACTTCTTGGCTATACGTTAAACTGATTTGTGGGTGTGGTGAGGGGTGTATTTGTAGGCATTTTGAGGTTTGGGAAACTTTGCCCCTCCTGGTAGGAATGTATATCCCATACGTCACTAGCTCATGGACTCTTGCTAATATGAAAGAAATGAATTTACCAGGTAAGTTCTTACATAAATTATGTTTTTTCGTTCCTTTCAAAACTTCAAAGGTAAGCCTTCCTCTCCTTCTACCAAGCAGGAACAAGGGGAATCAATCTAAAAGGCCTGTTAATGACTCAAAGTCAGCATGAAGGGTCTGCCCCTGATCCGGGACCGGATCTTGTGTGGGGCAGACTTTCCTTCTTCGCTCAGGCCTGGGCTCGGGATGTTCTGGATCACTGGGCAGTAGACATCATGTCCCAGGGATACAAACTGGAGTTCAAGACCTTTCCTCCCAGGGTCAGGTTTCTGCTCTCAAGATTATCTGTAGACCAGATAAAGAGAGGTGTTCTTACACTGTGTCCGGGACTTTTCCGACCTGGGAGTGATAGTTCCTGTTCCAATGCAGGAACAGGGTCTGGGATTTTACTCCAATCTGTTCGTGATTCCCAAAAAAAGAGGGCACTTTCAGACCAATTTTAGACCTCAAAGTCTAAACAAGTTCCTCAGAGTACCATCCTTTAAGATGGAAACTATTCGTTCCATTGTTTACTTAGTTCAAGAAGGTCAATTCATGACAACAGTAGATTTAAAGAATACATACCTGCATGTTCCCATCCACAGCGATCATCATAGGTTTCTGAGGTTCGCTTTTCTAGACAAACACTTCCAGTTTGTGGCTCTTCCATTCGGCCTTGCCACAGCTCCCTGGATTTTTTCAAAGGTCCTGGGATCTTTGTTGGCAGTGCTCCGGTTGCGGGGCATTGCAATAGCTCCTTATCTGGACGATATTCTGGTTCAGGCACCATCCTTTCAACAAGCAAACTCCCACACGGAGATGTTATCTTTTTTGCGTTCTCACGGATAGAAGGTGAATTTTAGAGTTCCTTGATTCCAGCTACAAGAGTAGTGTTCTTGGGAATAATAGATTCCTTATCAATGAAAATATTTCTGACAGAGGTCAGAAGAACAAAGATCTTCGACTCTTGTCTTGCCCTTCAGTCCTCTCCTCGCCCGTCAGTGGCCCAATGTATGGAGGTGATTGGTCTGATGGTAGCTGCCATGGACATCATTCTGTATGCCTGGTTCCATCTCAGACCTCTGCAGTTATGCGTGCTCAGGCAATGGAACAGGGATTATGGAGATCTGTCTCCGTGATTACATTTGGATCAGGCGACAAGAGATTCTCTTCATTGGTGGTTGTCTCAGGATCATCTCTCCTAGGGAACCTGCCGCAGACCCACCTGGGTGATTGTGAAATCGGACGCCAGCCTGCTGGGATGGGGAGCATTCTAGGGCTATCAAAAGGTTCAGGGGACATGGAATCGGGAGGAGTCTGTTCTTCCCATAAACATCCTAGACATGAGGGCAATCTTCAATGCTCTTCTGGCCTGGCCTCAGTTAGCTTTAGCCAGGTTTATCAGGTTTCAGTCGGACAACATAACTTCAGTGGCTTACATCAACCATCAGGGAGGAACTCGGAGTTCCTTGGCCATGGCAGATGTAGCCAAGATTATTCAGTGGGCAGACACCCACAACTGCTGTCTATCTGCGATCCACAATCCAGGAGTGGACAATTGGGAAGCGGATTTTCTGAGCAGACAGACCTTTCATCCGGGAAAGTAGGAACTTCATACGGAGGTGTTTTCCAACTTGATTCTTAAATGGGGACAGCCGGAGCTAGATCTCATGGCATCTTAACAGAATGCCAAGCTTCCGAGGTACAGGTCGAGGTCAAGGGATCCTCAGGCTGTACTGATGGATGCTCTGGCGGTTCCTTAGAATTTCAGTCTAGCATACCTATTTCCTCCGTTCGCTCTCCTTCCACGGGTCATTGCTCGAATCAAACAGGAGAAGGCGTCGGTGATCCTTATTGCACCGGCGTGGCCTCGCAGGATCTGGTATGCAGACCTAGTGGAGATGTCTTCTCTTCCACCTTGGAGACTTCCACTGAGGAAGGACCTTCTACTTCAAGGACCCTTCCTTCATCCAAATCTCATTTCTCTGAAGCTGACTGCTTGGAGATTGAACGCTTAATTCTTTCTAAGAGCGGGTTTTCGGAGTCGGTTATTGAGTCCTTGATTCAGGCTTGTAAGCCTGTCACTAGAAAGATTTACCATAAGATATGGCGTAAATATCTGTATTGGTGTGAAGCCAGAAGCTAATCTTAGAGCAGAGTTTGGAGAAGGGTTTATCTGCAAGTACCTTGAAGGGTCAAATATCTGCCTTGTCTATTTTGTTGCATAAACGTCTGGCGGATGTACCAGACGTGCAATCTTTCTGCCAGGCCTTGATCAGAATCAGTCCTGTGTTCAAACCTGTTACTCCTTCTTGGAGTATTAACATTGTTGTTAAAGTTCTTTAGCAGGCTCCGTTTGAGCCTATGCATTTCTTAGATATTAAGATGTTATCTTGGAAAGTTTTGTTTCTTGTTGCAATTGCCTCTGCTCGAAGAGTGTCAGAGCTCTCGGCGTTGCAGTATGAATCCTTTTACCTTATTTTTCATTTGGATAAAGTAGTTCTGCATACTAAGTTTGGGTTTCTCCCTAAAGTGGTTTCGGATAGGAACATTAATCAAGAAATCATTGTTTTGCAAACAATACAAAAACACAGAAGCGCCACATAGCCCAATATTGTTTGATTCAAAGTGGAAATAGTATGTGATGGATACACTCACATTTACTGTGGCACCCCTAGTGGTGCAGAAGAAGCGATCTGGGATCAATTAGCAGTCACCCAGAAGACTGACCTCTAGTGGATATTCAGTTATCTGCAGGATATGGTACAAAACACAGAGGTGCCTATATGGCCTAGTATTGCTTGTGTAGGCAGATAAATATCTAACAGTGATATATATTGCACTTACATTTAGAATAGCACCTTCAGTGGTGCACTCAGGGCAGACTGGGATCAATACAGTCACCCAGTAGACTTGTGTCAAGCAATCTGGAACTCCCAGTGATCCAAGGGTGATGAAATAGTCTGGTAGTAATGGAAAAAAAGGTGGAAACAATCCGGCAGCAAGTGGTAAGTGTTAATAAAACATCACAATAATCTGTTATAGAGACAGTTCACGCTCCTCTGTTTACTGCCCTCCCACTCCTCAGTCGCTAGCCAATCCACACTATCCGTATAGAACCTATCAGTTTAGAGAACATCACTAGGATTCACCTTTACGTCACCTAACAAACACACGAGTTGCAAGTACAGATCGGAGTCAGCTGCTCACTACGCCTTTATCACTGCAAACCCTGAGAGTGTTATATACAATCCTAGTAAGTAAATTTGGAACACCAACAAAATGACTCAGGATTGTTAATCTTTTGAATTGAGACATCGAATTGACATTATGCGATCATATAACACTGTAAGACACTTCATCTATTGTTTTATATTTCCAATGGGGGACCGCTTGCAATTTGTTTTACTTGCTCAAATATTATGAAAGGGCCTGCATAAATGTTTTTAATACAGAAACATATTTGTGACCATATTACATTTATTGTGGATTAGGTTAAATGTTTTATCAAGGATTATTTGTTTATTGTTATTGTTCATTCTAAGATGTATTGCTCTGACAATGAATGTTTGTTTATACTGTGAGGTCTTTTGGTATCTACAAATCTGATTGGATCATTTACTCACATGACTTTCTAATTGATTAACACCTTGCTCAGGTGCAGTTCATTACTTAGGATAGTTTGGTGTATATATAGCAAGTGTTTAATACTCATTTTATTAAGCCTGATGAAACAACCACTGGTTGGTTGAGAAACGCGTTGCTTTTAATAATATTTTAAATAAAGCAAGTTTTATTAACACTTACCACTTGCTGCCGGATTGTTTCCACCTTTTTTCCCATTACTACCTGACTATTTCATCACCCTTGGATCACTGGGAGTTCCAGATTGCCTGACACAAGTCTACTGGGTGACTGTATTGATCCCAGTCTGCCCTGAGTGCACCACTGAAGGTGCTCTTCTAAACGTGAGTGCAATATATATCACTGTTAGATATTTATCTGCCTACACAAGCAATATAGGCACCTCTGTGCTTTGTACCATATCCTGCAGATAACTGAATATCGACTGGAGTTCAGTCTTCTGGGTGATTGCTAATTGATCCCAGATCGCTTCTTCTGCACCACTAGGGGTGCCACAGTAAATGTGAGTGTATCCATCACATACTATTTCCACTTTGAATCAAACAATATTGGTCCATGTGGCGCTTCTGTGTTTTTGTATTGTTTGCAGATCATTGAATCCGGATAGTGGCCTTGAACCCCCACAGATAGCTGCCTAGACCTGCATCACTACTTACTTTAAGTGGACACTGTTATATATGCGATCTGGCATTATTTGTGTTAGATTTTGCACATTATCAACAAAGGATATAAATCTATTTCTTTATTATTTTTTTTAACTTTTGAATGTTAGTACATAGATTTCTTGATAAGGTTTGTATCCTCTATATTTGTCTATTAATTGTAACACACTTAGTACTCTAATCCTTTATAGATATACCACTGCTGTTATTGATGTCACTCCATATTTCAATTGTATACTTGTGTTAATATATGTCTGAGACATAGAGGAAAATAGATATATACAATTTATTATAGTATATATAGGTTTGTGTAAATTTCTGCACATATGTAATTGGTATTATTTATATGAGTACCGTACTCCCCTGATTATCATACATATTACTTCACACACTTAGGAATATACACACGACTCCATAAGGGCGCCCCCTATCTTTGTTAATTTAAGAAATCATTGTTCCTCCTTTGTGTCCTAACCCTTCTTCTCATAAAGAACATCTGCTGCACAACCTAGATGTGTTGCGTGTGTTGAAGTACTATTTACAGGCGACTAAGGACTTTTGCAAGTCTTCTGCTTTGTTTGTTGTTTTCTCTGGTAAACGCAAGGGTCAGAAAGCTACGGCTACTTCTCTTTGTGGCTGAAGAGTATAATTCGTTTGGCCTATAAAACGGCTGGACAGCAGCCTCCTGAGAGAGTCGCGGCTCCTTCCACGAGGGCTGTTTCCTCTTTCTGGGCATTCAAAAATTAAGCTTCTGTGGAACAGATTTGCAAGGCTGCAACTTGGTCCTCTTTACACACTTTTTCAGGATTCTATAAATTTGATACTTTTGTCTTGGCTGAGGCTTCTTTTGGGAGAAAGGTTCTTCAAGCAGTGGTGCCTTCCGTTTAGGTTCCCTGTCTTGTCCCTCCCTTATCATCTGTGTCCTCTAGCATGGCTATTGATTCCCAATAGTAATTAGAGATGATCCGTGGACTCACCGTGTCATTAGAAAGAAAACAAAATTTATTCTTACCTGAGTCCACGGCCCATTCTGTTTATTTAGACCAGTTCTGTTTTATAAAACTCAGGCACCTCTGCACCTTAAGTTGCTTCCTTTCTCTCCTTTTCCTTCAGTCAAATGACTGGGGGTTGTGGGAAGGGAAGTGATACTTAACAGCTTTGCTGTGGTGCTCTTTGCAGCCTCCTGCTGGCCAGGAGTGATATTCCCAATAGTAATTAGAGATGATCCGTGGACTCACCGTGTCAAGAAATAAATTAATTTATTAGGTAAGTATAAATTTTGTTATCCATTTCGGAATTCTATTTACATTCAAGAAGACATAAATTTAATTAATGGAGGTGAGGGGGGGGGGAGTGGTCTTGGGGAGCTTACTGTTTTTGTTTCTACAATTCTTTCTTTTTTTGTTTGTCACTGATTTTAAGTTAGTAGGGAAAAAAAAAGATCTGTAACAGAGGATGATCAAAATGTTTAGTTCTACAGATTACTTTGTCATTTGTTTAGCGGCATGACTGATTTAACCAACAATGTTGTTGACCTACATCTGGCTTACATTGTAATTTTCATTTTTTCGGGCCTATACCACGAAAGTATTGTGCTGTGTTTTTCTTTGATTTTTTCTTTCTCTGGCGTACCTTTATGAATGTAAAAAACATTGTGATGTATAGATGTTCCTCTGTTTCAATGGAAAATGAAGATATATTAAAAAAAAAAGTGGTTGACACAGTAACATGATGCCAACCGACAAGTATGTGTGGTATGGAAAATGAGTGTGTAATTATGTACTGTATGTGACTGTGTACTGTGTGTTGTAATTTGTAACCTACATAGAAACTAGAAAGTAATTAATAAATATGAAAGGGACATGAAACCACTAAGGGAAGTGACATATATAGCAGCTTTGCTGTTGTGCTCTTTGCCTCCTCCTGCTGGCCAGGAGTGATATTCCTACTAGTAATTGATGATTCCGTGGACTCACCATATCCGGAAATAAATAAATTTATCAGGTAAGCATAAATTATGTTTTTCAACAAAGGATGCCAAAGAAAAAAAGCAAATTAGACAAAATATGTACATTGGAAAGTTTAAAAGTGCATGCTCTATCTGAATCATGTATGAAAAAAAAAAATTCATGTCCCTTTAATAATCAACACTTTCACTTCAGTATTGTAAGTATACTAGTTACTGGACCTTTTAGTAAACTTTTTAGTTTTACCAAAAATGCAGTGCACAAAAATTAGATGTGTAAATAATAGAAAAAGTTTAACAATTACATAGAATGAAAAACTAAAGCTAATTTAGCTGATTACAGCTCCAAAATGGAAACAATCTGCACTGTTGGTCAAAATGAAAATTTTGTTACAACGAACATTTTGAGCTAAAATCATTTGAAAGTAATACGATCATGAACGAAGATTGCGTAAAACAAAATTTTTATTTTTAACAAAACGTAAATTTCAAACGAAATGAAAACTTTTGCCGTGCACGTCTAATAAATTGTGTGCTAATTTTTTATGCTTTGTCCATCTTCCTGATTCTCTGTATTTTCTGATTGGATTTATAGCTTTCTTTATGTTCATTTTAGGATACACATTCTTCTCGCAGTCCTTTGGTTTATGGTGCCATGGTCTCTTATGTTGAGCAATTCTTGGACACCCTGGGAGTCTCTTTGGGACACAAACAGGTATTTTGCAGTGTATTAATAAGTAGGGAGTTTGCTTGTTTTGTGAACTGAAGTTGTAAATGATTGCTTTAAGAGCATTAAAAGTATTGCATATACTTTAACATTTAAATGCTTTAGTTTAGTGTATAATACATACGGAGAACAAGAGTATAAAGCAGCATATTATGAATGATGGCTTACAAGATATTGTGATTAGCTTTTGCAATCTCTACATAAATGTATTGCCAATAGCGGAGTTACTCATCTCACACGTTTTGAGCTCTCTTTATTTGTATGTCGCATATTCTCTTAAACCTGGCAAAGCACAACCACCACCTGAGGTTGCATCAGTAACACTAACACCTGTGTCTCAGGATTCACTGTAGAATGAGTCAGTTCAAAAGTGGACCCAGGTGCTCTGGTAGGGATATTAAAATAACCACCCAGGATCATTGGTTGGCCACTGGATGTGACTCACAAAATAAAGCTAAAGGCTATAAATACAGCAGAACAACCTTCCTTCTATCAGTTAAGCTTACAAACTGCAGAGAGAATGGGGAAGAGCAGTGATCTAATGGACTTTACAAAATATCAGAGAAGAACTGATAGAAGTGTACAAATGTAGCACTCATGAACGTTAAGGAAAATATATAGAAGAATGGACTAAAATATAACTTTACTAAATATTATTAAAAACTAGGGTTATACATACAATTTAAAAGAATATGTTTGCCTACTGGGATAAAGCCCAAAAATGTGTGGACTTCATTTAAAACAAAGAAACCCCTGTTGGGATATTGAATTTGTCTCATGTAAATAGTGTTGTCTAAATTTTTTCTATGAAGTTTTAAAATTCCTATTTTCCTAGAGAGTTTCTTGTTCCTGTTGCTTTCCAGCAAACAGTAAAGAGCTGGCTTTGTTTGTAATGTACTGACTTTTTAATATATTATATATGTTTTATTATTTGATTAGATTGCCACAGAAAACATGAGTTCAGCTATACTAAATAAAGTGATTGAAGAACTGGTGGACTTTAGACGTAATGTGCGAAATTATGCGCTTGTTAAACCAGACAGTAATGCTGAGATCGGAGAGGAAGGTACAATGTCCAAAGAAGAAAAGCAACAACACCAAGAGAAGAGGAAACAGATGATGAAGGAAAGAGAGCATCTTTTACAAATCTGTGATATATTACGGCAGGATCTTGCTGGCTGTGGTATAAATATTAAGGTAAGTTAGTTTAAATGTTTTGACGTGCATTCGGGGGATATATATATATATATATATATATGTGTGTGTGTATGTGTATGTATATATGTATGTATATATATATATATATATATATATGTATATGTGTGTGTATATGTGTATGTATATGTGTATGTGTTTATATATAATGTCAGAACAGACAAGCACTCCAGAATCCAATGTTAAATTCACCTGGGGTGCAACAGACAATTTGTACAGCAATAAAGAAGAGTGCACTCACCAGGACTTTTCATCTATTTATTCATAAGATGTTAACATTTTCGGGGAGTTTAACCCCTTCCTCAGACATACATTTCTCCAACATAGGTGTGTCCGGTCCACGGCGTCATCCTTACTTGTGGGATATTCTCTTCCCCAACAGGAAATGGCAAAGAGCCCAGCAAAGCTGGTCACATGATCCCTCCTAGGCTCCGCCTACCCCAGTCATTCTCTTTGCCGTTGTACAGGCAACATCTCCACGGAGATGGCTTAGAGTTTTTTAGTGTTTAACTGTAGTTTTTATTATTCAATCAAGAGTTTGTTATTTTAAAATAGTGCTGGTATGTACTATTTACTCAGAAACAGAAAAGAGATGAAGATTTCTGTTTGTATGAGGAAAATGATTTTAGCACCGTAACTAAAATCCATGGCTGTTCCACACAGGACTGTTGAGAGCAATTAACTTCAGTTGGGGGAACAGTGTGCAGTCTCTTACTGCTTGAGGTATGACACATTCTAACAAGACGATGTAATGCTGGAAGCTGTCATTTTCCCTATGGGATCCGGTAAGCCATGTTTATTAAGATAGTAAATAAGGGCTTCACAAGGGCTTATTAAGACTGTAGACTTTTTCTGGGCTAAATCGATTCATTATTAACACATATTTAGCCTTGAGGAATCATTTATTCTGGGTACTTTGATATGATTATATCGGCAGGCACTGTTTTAGACACCTTATTCTTTAGGGGCTTTCCCTAATCATAGTCAGAGCCTCATTTTCGCGCCGGTATGGCGCACTTGTTTTTGAGGACAGCATGGCATGCAGCTGCATGTGTGTGGAGCTCTGATACATAGAAAAGTCTTTCTGAAGGCATCATTTGGTATCGTATTCCCCTTTGGGCTTGGTTGGGTCTCAGCAAAGCAGATTCCAGGGACTGTAAAGGGGTTAAATATAAAAACGGCTCCGGTTCCGTTATTTTAAGGGTTAAAGCTTCCAAATTTGGTGTGCAATACTTTTAAGGCTTTAAGACACTGTGGTGAAATTTTGGTGAATTTTGAACAATTCCTTCATACTTTTTCGCAATTGCAATAATAAAGTGTGTTTAGTTTAAAATTTAAAGTGACAGTAACGGTTTTATTTTAAAACGTTTTTTGTGCTTTGTTATCAAGTTTATGCCTGTTTAACATGTCTGAACTACCAGATAGATTGTGTTCTGACTGTGGGGAAACCAAGGTTCCTTCTCATTTAACTATATGTTTTTTATGTCATAAAAAAATTTAGTAAAAATGATGCCCAAGATGATTCCTCAAGTGAGGGGAGTAAGCATGGTACTGCATCATCCCCTCCTTCGTCTACACCAGTCTTGCCCATACAGGAGGCCCCTAGTACATCTAGTGCGCCAATACTCCTTACTATGCAACATTTAACGGCTGTAATGGATAATTCTATCAAAAACATTTTAGCCAATATGCCCACTTATCAGCGAAAGCGCGACTGCTCTGTTTTAGAAAATTCTGTAGAGCATGAGAGCGCTGATGATATGGTTTCCGAAGGGCCCCTACACCAGTCTGAGGGGGCCAGGGAGGTTTTGTCTGAGGGAGAAATTTCAGATTCAGGAAACATTTCTCAACAAGCTGAACCTGATGTGATTACTTTTAAATTTAAGTTGGAACATCTCCGCGCTCTGCTTAAGGAGGTGTTATCCAATTTGGATGATTGTGATTATCTGGTCATTCCAGAACCACTATGTAAAATGGAAAAGTTCTTAGAGGCAGGGGCCCCCCGAAGCTTTTCCTATATCCAAGCGGGTGGCGTACATTGTTAGTAAAGAATGGGACAGGCCCGGTATACCTTTAGTACCTCCCCCCATATTTATAAAATTGTTTTCCTATAGTCGACCCCAGAAAGGACTGATGGCAGACAGTCCCCAAGGTCGAGGGGGCGGTTTCTACTCTACACAAGCGCGCCACTATACCCATAGAAGATAGTTGTGCTTTCCAAGATCCTATGGATAAAAAATTAGAAGGTCTGCTAAAGATGTTTGTTCAGCAAGGTTCCCTTCTACAACCAATTGCATGCATTGTCCCTGTCACTGCAGCCGCGTGTTTCTAGTTTGATGAGCTAGGAAAGGCGATTATTAGTAATTCTTCTTCTTATGAGGAGATTATGGACAGAATTCGTGCTCTTAAATTGGCTAATTCTTTCACCCTAGACGCCACCTTGCAATTGGCTAGGTTAGCGGCGAAAAAATTCTGGGTTTGCTATTGTGGCGCAGAGCGCTTTGGTTAAAATCTTGGGCAGCGGATGCGTCTTCCAAGAACAAATTGCTTGACATTCCTTTCAAGGGGAAAACACTCTTTGGCCCTGACTTGAAAGAGATTATCTCTGATATCACTGGGGGCAAGGGCCACGCCCTTCCTCAGGATAGGTCTTTTCAAGACCAAAAATAAACCTAAGTTTCGTCCCTTTCGCAGAAACGGATCAGCCCCAAGGGCTACGTCCTCTAAGCAGGAAGGTAATACTTCTCAAGCCAATCCAGCCTGGAGACCTATGCAAGGCTGGAGCAAAGGAAAGCAGGCCAGGAAACCTGCCACTGCTACCAAGACAGCATGAAATGCGGGCCCCCGATCCGGGACCGGATCTGGTGGGGGGCAGACTCTCTCTCTTCGCTCAGGCTTGGGAAAGAGATGTTCTGGATCCTTGGGCGCTAGAAATAGTCTCCCAAGGTTATTCTCTGGAGTTCAAGGGGCTTCCTCCAAGGGGGAGGTTCCACAGGTCTCAGTTGTCTTCAGACCACATAAGAAGACAGGCATTCTTACATTGGGTAGAAGACCTGCTAAAAATGGGAGTGATTCATCCTGTTCCATTAGGAGAACAAGGGATGGGGTTCTACTCCAATCTGTTCATAGTTCCCAAAAAAGAGGGAACGTTCAGACCAATCTTAGATCTCAAGATCTTGAACAAGTTTCTCAAGGTTCCATCGTTCAAGATGGAAACCATTCGAACACTTCTTCCTTCCATCCAGGAAGGTCAATTCATGACCAAGGTGGATTTCAAGGATGCGTATCTACATATTCCTATCCACAAGGAACATCATCGGTTCCTAAGGTTTGCATTCCGGGACAAGCATTTCCAGTTCGTGGCATTTTCTTTCGGATTAGCCACTGCTCCTAGGATTTTCTCATAGGTACTAGGGTCCCTTCTGGCGGTGCTAAGACCAAGGGGCATTGCTGTAGTACCTTACTTGGACGACATTCTGATTCGAGCGTCGTCCCTTCCTCAAGTAAAGGCTCACACGGACATTGTCCTGGCCTTTCTCAGATCTCACGGATGGAAAGTGAACGTGGAAAAGAGTTCTCTATCTCCGTCAACGAGGGTTCCCTTCTTGGGAACTATAATAGACTCCTTAGAAATGAGGTTTTTTCTGACAGAAGCCAGAAAAACAAAACTTCTAGACTCTTGTCGGATACTTCATTCCGTTCCTCTTCCTTCCATAGCGCAGTGCATGGAAGTGATAGGTTTGATGGTAGCGGCAATGGACATAGTTCCTTTTGTGCGCATTCATCTAAGACCATTACAACTGTTCATGCTCAGTCAGTGGAATGGGGACTATTCAGACTTGTCTCCGAAGATACAAGTAAATCAGAGGACCAGAGACTCATTCCGTTGGTGGCTGTCCCTGGACAACCTGTCACAAGGGATGACCTTCCGCAGACCAGAGTGGGTCATTGTCACGACCGACGCCAGTCTGATGGGCTGGGGCGCGGTCTGGGGATCCCTGAAAGCTCAGGGTCTTTGGTCTCGGGTAGAATCTCTTCTACCGATAAATATTCTGGAACTGAGAGCGATATTCAATGCTCTCAAAGCTTGGCCTCAGCTAGCGAGGGCCAAGTTCATACATCAACCATCAGGGGGGAACAAGGAGTTCCCTAGCGATGGAAGAAGTGACCAAAATCATTCTATGGGCGGAGTCTCACTCCTGCCACCTGTCTGCTATCCACATCCCAGGAGTGGAAAATTGGGAAGCGGATTTTCTGAGTCGTCAGACATTGCATCCGGGGGAGTGGGAACTCCATCCGGAAATCTTTGCCCAAGTCACTCAACCGTGGGGCATTCCAGACATGGATCTGATGGCCTCTCGTCAGAACTTCAGAGTTCCTTACTACGGGTACAGATCCAGGGATCCCAAGGCGGCTCTAGTGGATGCACTAGTAGCACCTTGGACCTTCAAACTAGCTTATGTGTTCCTGCCGTTTCCTCTCATCCCCAGGCTGGTAGCCAGGATCAATCAGGAGAGGGCGTCGGTGATTTTGATAGCTCCTGCGTGGCCACGCAGGACTTGGTATGCAGATCTGGTGAATATGTCATCGGCTCCACCATGGAAGCTACCTTTGAGAGACCTTCTTGTTCTAGGTCCGTTCGACCCACTCCAGCTGACTGCTTGGAGATTGAACGCTTGATTCTCAGATTCTGTTATTAATACTCTTGTTCAGGCCTGAAAGCCTGTAACCAGAAAGATTACCACATAATTTGGTATATCTGTTGGTGTGAATCTGCAGGATTCCCTTGGGACAAGGTTAAGATTCCTAAGAGTCTATCCTTCCTTCGAGAAGGATCGGAAAAAGGATTATCTGCAAGTTCCTTGATGGGACAGATTTCTGCCTTGTCTGTGTTACTTCACAAAAAGCTGGCAGCTGTGCCAGATGTTCTAGCCTTTGTTCAGGCTCTGGTTAGAATCAAGCCTGTTTACAAAATTTTGACTCCTCCTTGGAGTCTCAACCTAGTTCTTTCAGTTCTTCAGGGGGTTCCGTTTGAACCCTTACATTCCGTTGATATTAAGTTATTATCTTGGAAAGTTTTGTTTTTGGTTGCAATTTCTTCTGCTAGAAGAGTTTCAGAATTATCTGCTCTGCAGTGTTCTTCTCCTTATCTGGTGTTCCATGCAGATAAGGTGGTTTTGCGTACTAAACCTGGTTTTCTTCCAAAAGTTGTTTCTAACAAAAACATTAACCAGGAGATAGTTGTGCCTTCTTTGTGTCCTAATCCAGTTTCAAAGAAGGAACGTTTGTTGCACAACTTGGATGTAGTTCGTGCTCTCAAATTTTACTTAGCAGCTACTAAGGATTTCAGACAAACTTTGTCTTTGTTTGTTGTTTATTCTGGTAAACGGAGAGGTCAAAAAGCAACTTCTACCTCTCTCTCCTTCTGGATTAAAAGCATTATCCGATTGGCTTATGAGACTGCCGGACGGCAGCCTCCTGAAAGAATCACAGCTCACTCCACTAGGGCTGTGGCTTCCACATGGGCCTTCAAGAACGAGGCTTCTGTTGATCAGATATGTAAGGCAGCGACTTGGTCTTCACTGCACACTTTTTCTAAATTTTACAAATTTGATACTTTTGCTTCTTCTGAGGCTATTTTTGGGAGAAAGGTTTTGCAAGCCGTGGTGCCTTCCATTTAGGTGACCTGATTTGCTCCCTCCCTTCATCCGTGTCCTAAAGCTTTGGTATTGGTTCCCACAAGTAAGGATGACGCCGTGGACCGGACACACCAATGTTGGAGAAAACAGAATTTATGTTTACCTGATAAATTACTTTCTCCAACGGTGTGTCCGGTCCACGGCCCGCCCTGGTTTTTTTAATCAGGTCTGATAATTTATTTTCTTTAACTACAGTCACCACGGTAACATATGGTTTCTCCTATGCAAATATTCCTCCTTAACGTCGGTCGAATGACTGGGGTAGGCGGAGCCTAGGAGGGATCATGTGACCAGCTTTGCTGGGCTCTTTGCCATTTCCTGTTGGGGAAGAGAATATCCCACAAGTAAGGATGACGCCGTGGACCGGACACACCGTTGGAGAAAGTAATTTATCAGGTAAACATAAATTCTGTTTTTTTGCCATATGTCTGAGGAAGGGGTTAAACTCCCCCAAAACGTTAACATCTTATGAATAAATAGATGAAAAGTCCCGCAATTTCTCCTTATCAGCTTTTAGGTATTCCCTGCAGCAGCGACTATTGCTACCTAGATCGCTATAATCGGAGTGCAGGGGGTAAGTTCGGCATTCTTAACAGCCGAGTATATATCTACATATCCTGTCATTTTATTTTGCTAAAAATATATGAAATATAATCTTTTAATTGTGTACTAGGAGAATCTCTATTCTGCAAATTGCCTGCTACACTTGAACTTTTCTGTAACAGTTTTTGAGTGTTTACACTTTATTTGTGTTTCTATATGCTATGTTTTAAACTGCTATTTGTGTGGTACGTTTTGTCTGTACATCTTATCATAGAGCATTCTGGAACTGTCCCCACTACAGTGCAAGCTCCTGTAACACCCCAGCTCAGCTTTGAAATTACTATAAAAGTTGGATCATTTTATGCATTACCATCGGACCAATGCTGCCTTTGCTCCTAAGGGAATTTGTCCTCCCTCTGTTTGTGCTTTTCAGAGCTGTATTGATTCTTGAGCAATATCACTACCTTAAGATCTAGATTTGCATAGATTTTAACGTGGTAATCTTGCACAATAATGAATCCGGCTCTGAAAAAAAAACAAAAAAACTTCCAGCCATACTTGTTGCATGGATATCCAGTTAATTGTTGTTCAGAAGCACAAGGTGAGCCACATATTTGATCTGCTTGAACTTCCAAGAAGTAGAAACTGCCCTTGTAAAATGAACCCAAAGCACATGCAGGTTAGGCTTCTTCATCTCCTGATAGGATGAAATAAGTATTACACTAGAAAAATGTAGTGTTGAGTTCTCCTGCCTGTCAATCTGTCTCTAAAATGAGATATATGCAGAAGTTTTACATTAACAAATAGTGGGTTTCCATCTAGTAGGATCTTAAAATAAAGTAGATTCAATTGCTACTAAAACTTGTGTATCGGTGCTTTTATTTATTCAATACCAAAATCTACAGTTTAGCTGTGATTTTATATATTCACTAAACAAGAGAACACACAAGTGTTGAGTGTACTTGAATTCACTTTATTTCAATATCATATTATTCCTTTAAATATAAAATTGTAGATTAGATATGAGGTAGCAGAGATAGAAATGGGTCCACCGGCACACTGCAAGCTGGATGATTTTGAAATGCGCAATAACTCGGTCAGCTGAGCAGAGGATACCAGAACAGAGCACTTGACTGCTTAAAACACTCCTTTCCCTTTGATGCAATCGCTCTGAAAATGCATACACCCCACCATTTCCACATTTTGTAACTGTTTCCCATTCACTTGGTTATTAGTATAAAATAAGCAAAGACAGATGTAAAGACAGGTGCTTTTAGTAAGAGTTCAAGCAATGGGCAGATAATTATTTTGTCCTGATAGGATAGCAGATGCAGGATAGCACCTAACAGCAAAAAAGTACAGTTTTCTCCCCAGGACCTGTTTAATGGGCACACGGCCCGGCTAAAATTTAAGCCAATATTAAACAGATATTATAGTCGTTTTTAATCTTACAACATTTTCACTGTATATATAAAGTTATTTTTTTTTCTGTCAATATATATGTTATATATTTTTTAGGCATTTTTTGGGATATTTTCACTGTAAAAATATATAAATTCTACTGCCCACGGAGATCCAAGTTATATGTTGTACAACCGACCTGTATTTCTGAGAGTGCGCACATCAGTGATTCTGCAGCTCCATACCCTCTGTCAGAAGACGCACAGGCTGCAGCGTTAGAGCTAGCTGTCATTCAAACACTGGGCAGGCTCTTATATGCAGAGGCACAGCTTAGCATTTGCTATAGCACCTGTAAAGCATTGTCACAGAGCAGATAAAGCTCTGTATAAAAGGAGATCTAGTTAGTGAAAGTATTATCTGTGGTTTAACCTCTGTCTAAAAGTGTGTTCAAATTGCAATATCAAATCATAATTTCCATGTCTTTCCTCAATTCCGTAGGAAGGGCCTACAAGATCCTACATTCTTTCTGTCATACTAATTAGACACTCCCATGTCTAATCAGTAAGTCAATGATCAAACAGTAAAAAAAAAAACGCCCATTTGAGGCGTGTTTGGAATCAACAGTAAAAAGGTGCTATTATATTTTTCAGAAAATATATATTATTATTTTTTTACAAACAAAGGTCTAGTGTATTATGTTATGGAGGGATAATATAATCAATAGAGATGTGCACTCCTATCATTTGTGAGGATTCGAATGCGGAAGTAGGCGGCCGCTTACATCTTTTCGTAGCCGGATTGATTCTAGTAAAAGATCACCACACTAAGATCTGTGCAAATTCAGATCTTACTGTGGGGATCTTTCACTGGCATCAATCATCCGAATGGCATGAGCAGCCGCCTACTTCCGCATTGGAATTCTCATGAAGGATCAGAAGGCACATTTCTAATGATCAAGAAGTAAGAGGCATTTTATTATGGACCTTTAAGCACATTTTAAACCGTTTTTGCACAAATTATCATTAAATCAATTTATGTTAAATGATGCAATTAATTTGCGGTTTGGATAACGTAAGCAACATTTATACAGTAAATAAATTTTCTGTGGAGAACACTGAAGTCTTTTTTTTTTATATAATTATTTTTATTAGTTTCCAAAAAATATAAATAGAAAGAAACACTCTTTACACAAGTTGGACATCTATATGTTAAAGAAGAGAAAAAATATATATATATTTTTTTTTTAAATAATTTTTTATTGAGGTAATGAATAATAACCACATAACATAAAATGTTTCCAGGCACGGATCATAAGCAGTAAAAGTAATTATACATTTCTCATGTAAAAAGTAAACTTAAGTTGACACATCGGAGTACCTGTATTACAATTGTTGTCACTATATTCAAACAAGAGCAGTGTCATATGCAGCGGTTATTATAATCATGAAAAGAAAGTAGCAACTGCCCTGAGTTATAACACAACTTCTGGAATCATGAACACAAAGTGTAACTTAGTTTATGGTAAACAAGAATGACTGAAACACATGACATGAAGACCTCATTTCTCTTGTTAAGTGTATTCAGTCCACGGGTCATCCATTACTTATGGGATATATTCCCTTCCCAACAGGAAGTTGCAAGAGGATCACCCAAGCAGAGCTGCTATATAGCTCCTCCCCTCACATGTCATATCCAGTCATTCTCTTGCAACCCTCAACAGATGGAGGTCGTGAGAGGAGTGTGGAGTTTTTTACACCTAATTATTTCTTCAATCAAAAGTTTATTTTAAATGGCACCGGAGTGTGCTGTTTCTTCTGTTAAGTGTGATCAGTCCACGGGTCATCATTACTTCTGGGATATTACTCCTCCCCAACAGGAAGTGCAAGAGGATTCACCCAGCAGAGCTGCATATAGCTCCTCCCCTCTACGTCACTCCCAGTCATTCTCTTGCACCCAACGACTAGATAGGATGTGTGAGAGGACTATGGTGATTTTATTTAGTTTTATTTCTTCAATCAAAAGTTTGTTATTTTTTAATAGCACCGGAGTGTGTTATTCCTTCTCTGGTAGAATTTGAAGAAGAATCTACCAGAGTTTTTACTATGATTTTAGCCGGAGTAGTTAAGATCATATTGCTGTTTCTCGGCCATCTGAGGAGAGGTAAACTTCAGATCAGGGGACAGCGGGCAGGTTAATCTGCAAAGAGGTATGTAGCAGTTTTTATTTTCTGACAATGGAATTGATGAGAAAATCCTGCCATACCGATACAATATCATGTATGTATATTTTACATTTGAGTATTCTGGGGAATGGTACTTCACTGGAATTACACTGTGTATATAAACTTTAGCCTATTTGCAAGCAACAGGCTTTTTACTAATTTATGTTAAACGTTTTTGCTGGAATGTAAAATCGTTTTCATTTTCTGAGGTACTGGGTGAATAAAATGTTTGGGCACTATTTTTCCACTTGGCAGTTGCTTGATCTAATTCTGACAGTTTACTGATCTCTCTCACTGTTGTGTGTGAGGGGGAGGGGCCTTTGTTGGCGCTTTTGCTACGCATCAAAAATTTCAGTCAGAAAGTCATTGTTGTTTTCCTGCATGTTCCGGTTCATCTCTACAGAACTCAGGGGTCTTCAAAGCTTGTTTGAGGGAAGTAAACTTCACAACAGAGCTGTGAGATTGTAGTTGACTGTGATAAAAAACGTTTATTCTTAAATTTTTTTAGGCCATCAGGGTTAGTTATTCTTTGCTAATGGGAACAAGCCTTTGCTAAAATTGTGTTTTGTTTTACAAAGTTTGATGCTGTAACCTTTTCAGTTTATTGATTTCAACTGTCATATATCTTTCTGTGCTTCTTAGGCACAGTACGTTTTGCATTGTATTTTACTTGTATAATATTTCCAAGTTGCAAGTTTAGTTGCTAGTGTGTTAAACATGTCTGATTCAGAGGATGAGACCTGTACTATTTGTACTAATGCCAAAGTGGAGCCCAATAGAAATTTATGTACTAACTGTATTGATGCTACTTTAAATAAAACTCAATCTGTACAAATTGAACAAATTTCACCAAACAACGAGGGGAGAGTTATGCCGACTAACTCGCCTCACGTGACAGTACCTACATCTCCCGCTCAGGAGGTGCGCGATATTGTGGCGCCCAGTACATCTGGGCGGCCATTTCAAATAACATTACAAGATATGGCTACTGTTATGACTGAGGTTTTGGCTAAATTACCAGAGCTAAGAGGCAAGCGTGATCACTCTGGGGTGAGAACAGAGTGCGCTGATAATGCTAGGGCCATGTCAGATACTGCGTCACAACTTGCAGAACATGAGGACGGAGAGCTTCATTCTGCGGCTGACGGTTCTGATCCAAACAGATTGGATTCAGATATTTCAAATTTTAAATTTAAGCTGGAAAACCTCCATGTATTATTAGGGGAGGTGTTAGCGGCTCTGAATGATTGTAACACAGTTGCAATACCAGAGAAAATGTGTAGGTTGGATAAATATTTTGCTGTACCAACAAGTACTGACGTTTTTCCTATACCTAAGAGACTTACTGAAATTGTTACTAAGGAGTGGGATAGACCCGGTGTGCCGTTCTCACCCCCTCCGATATTTAGAAAGATGTTTCCAATAGACACCACCACACGGGACTTATGGCAAACGGTCCCTAAGGTGGAGGGAGCAGTTTCTACTTTAGCTAAGCGTACCACTATCCCGGTAGAGGATAGCTGTGCCTTTTCAGATCCAATGGATAAAAAGTTAGAGGGTTACCTTAAGAAAATGTTTGTTTAACAAGGTTTTATATTGCAACCCCTTGCATGCATTGCGCCGGTCACGGCTGCAGCGGCATTCTGGATTGAGTCTCTGGAAGAGAACCTTAGTTCAGCTACTCTGGACGACATTTCGGACAGGCTTAGAATCCTTAAGCTAGCTAATTCATTCATTTCGGAAGCCGTAGTACATTTAACTAAACTTACGGCTAAGAATTCCGGATTCGCCATTCAGGCGCGCAGAGCACTGTGGCTAAAATCCTGGTCAGCTGATGTAACTTCTAAGTCCAAATTACTTAATATACCTTTCAAAGGGCAGACCTTATTTGGGCCCGGTTTGAAAGAAATTATCGCTGACATTACAGGAGGTAAGGGCCACGCCCTGCCTCAAGACAGAGCCAAACCTAAGGCTAGACAGTCTAATTTTCGTTCCTTTCGGAATTTCAAAGCAGGAGCAGCATCAACTTCCACTGCTCCAAAACAAGAAGGATCTGTTGCTTGCTACAGACAAGGCTGGAGACCTAACCAGTCCTGGAACAAGGGCAAGCAGGCCAGGAAACCTGCTGCTGCCCCTAAATCAGCATGAATTGAGGGCCCCCGATCCGGGATCGGATCTAGTGGGGGGCAGACTTTCTCTCTTCGCCCAGGCTTGGGCAAGGGATGTCCAGGATCCCTGGGCGCTAGAGATAATATCTCAGGGATACCTTCTGGACTTCAAATACTCTCCTCCAAGAGAGAGATTTCATCTGTCAAGGTTGTCAACAAACCAAACAAAGAAAGAAGCGTTTCTACGCTGCGTACAAGAACTTTTGTTAATGGGAGTAATCCATCCAGTTCCACGGTCGGAACAGGGACAAGGGTTTTACTCAAATCTGTTTGTGGTTCCCAAAAAAGAGGGAACTTTCAGACCAATCCTGGATTTAAAGATCCTAAACAAATTCCTAAGAGTTCCATCGTTCAAAATGGAGACTATTCGGACAATTTTACCCATGATCCAAGAAGGTCAGTACATGACCACAGTGGATTTAAAGGATGCTTACCTTCACATACCGATTCACAAAGATCATTTCCGGTATCTAAGGTTTGCCTTTCTAGACAGGCATTACCAGTTTGTAGCTCTTCCATTCGGATTGGCTACAGCTCCAAGAATCTTCACAAAGGTTCTGGGTGCTCTTCTGGCGGTACTAAGACCGCGGGGAATCTCGGTAGCTCCGTACCTAGACGACATTCTGATACAAGCTTCAAGCTTTCAAACTGCCAAGTCTCATACAGAGTTAGTACTGGCTTTTCTAAGGTCACATGGATGGAAGGTGAACGAAAAGAAAAGTTCACTCGTTCCACTCACAAGAGTTCCCTTCCTGGGGACTCTTATAGATTCTGTAGAAATGAAGATTTACCTGACAGAGGACAGGTTAACAAGACTTCAAAGTGCTTGCCGCACCCTTCATTCCATTCAACACCCGTCAGTGGCTCAATGCATGGAGGTAATCGGCTTAATGGTAGCGGCAATGGACATAGTACCCTTTGCTCGCTTACACCTCAGACCACTGCAACTGTGCATGCTAAGTCAGTGGAATGGGGATTACTCAGACTTGTCCCCTTCTCTGAATCTGGATCAAGAGACCAGAAATTCTCTTCTATGGTGGCTTTCTCGGCCACATCTGTCCAGGGGGATGCCATTCAGCAGACCAGACTGGACAATTGTAACAACAGACGCCAGCCTTCTAGGTTGGGGTGCCGTCTGGAATTCTCTGAAAGCTCAGGGACAATGGAGTCAGGAGGAGAGTCTCCTGCCAATAAACATTCTGGAATTGAGAGCAGTTCTCAATGCCCTCCTGGCTTGGCCCCAGTTGACAACTCGGGGGTTCATCAGGTTTCAGTCGGACAACATCACAACGGTAGCTTACATCAACCATCAGGGAGGGACAAGAAGCTCCCTAGCAATGATGGAAGTATCAAAGATAATTCGCTGGGCAGAGTCTCACTCTTGCCACCTGTCAGCAATCCACATTCCGGGAGTGGAGAACTGGGAGGCGGATTTCTTAAGTCGTCAGACTTTTCATCCGGGGGAGTGGGAACTTCATCCGGAGGTCTTTGCCCAAATACTTCGACGTTGGGGCAAACCAGAGATAGATCTCATGGCGTCTCGGCAGAATGCCAAGCTTCCTCGTTACGGGTCCAGATCCAGGGATCCAGGAGCAGTCCTGATAGATGCCCTGACAGCACCTTGGGACTTCAGGATGGCTTATGTGTTTCCACCCTTCCCGATGCTTCCTCGATTGATTGCCAGAATCAAACAGGAGAGAGCATCAGTGATTCTAATAGCACCTGCATGGCCACGCAGGACTTGGTATGCAGACCTGGTGGACATGTCATCCTGTCCACCTTGGTCTCTACCTCTGAAACAGGACCTCCTGATACAGGGTCCTTTCAAACATCAAAATCTAACTTCTCTGAAGCTGACTGCTTGGAAATTGAACGTTTGATTTTATCAAGACGTGGGTTTTCTGAGTCAGTTATTGACACCTTAATACAGGCTAGGAAGCCTGTTACCAGAAGGATTTACCATAAGATATGGCGTAAATACCTATATTGGTGTGAATCCAAAGGTTACTCTTGGAGTAAGGTTAGGATTCCTAGGATATTGTCTTTTCTACAAGAAGGTTTAGAAAAGGGTTTATCTGCTAGTTCATTAAAGGGACAGATCTCAGCTCTGTCCATTCTGTTACACAAACGTCTGTCAGAAGTGCCAGACGTTCAGGCTTTTTGTCAGGCTTTGGCTAGGATTAAGCCTGTGTTTAAAACTGTTGCTCCGCCATGGAGTTTAAACCTTGTTCTTAACGTTTTACAGGGCGTTCCGTTTGAACCCCTCCATTCCATTGATATAAAGTTGTTATCTTGGAAAGTTCTATTTTTAATGGCTATTTCCTCGGCTCGAAGAGTCTCTGAGTTATCAGCCTTACATTGTGATTCTCCTTATTTGATTTTTCATTCGGATAAGGTAGTTCTGCGTACTAAACCTGGGTTCTTACCTAAGGTAGTCACTAACAGGAATATCAATCAAGAGATTGTTGTTCCTTCCTTGTGTCCAAATCCTTCTTCGAAGAAGGAACGTCTACTGCACAATCTGGACGTAGTTCGTGCCCTAAAATTTTACTTACAGGCAACTAAGGAATTTCGACAAACGTCTTCTCTGTTTGTCGTTTACTCTGGTCAGAGGAGAGGTCAAAAGGCTTCTGCTACCTCTCTTTCCTTTTGGCTTCGTAGCATAATACGTTTAGCTTATGAGACTGCTGGACAGCAGCCTCCTGAAAGAATTACAGCTCATTCTACTAGAGCTGTGGCTTCCACTTGGGCCTTCAAGAATGAGGCCTCTGTTGAACAGATTTGCAAGGCTGCAACTTGGTCTTCGCTTCATACTTTTTCCAAATTTTACAAATTTGACACTTTTGCTTCCTCGGAGGCTATTTTTGGGAGAAAGGTTCTTCAGGCAGTGGTTCCTTCTGTATAAAGAGCCTGCCTATCCCTCCCGTCATCCTGTGTACTTTTGCTTTGGTATTGGTATCCCAGAAGTAATGATGACCCGTGGACTGATCACACTTAACAGAAGAAAACATAATTTATGCTTACCTGATAAATTCCTTTCTTCTGTAGTGTGATCAGTCCACGGCCCGCCCTGTTTTTTTAAGGCAGGCAAATATTTTTTAAATTATACTCCAGTCACCACTACACCCTTGGTTTCTCCTTTCTCGTTGGTCCTTGGTCGAATGACTGGGAGTGACGTAGAGGGGAGGAGCTATATGCAGCTCTGCTGGGTGAATCCTCTTGCACTTCCTGTTGGGGAGGAGTAATATCCCAGAAGTAATGATGACCCGTGGACTGATCACACTTCAGAAGAAAGGAATTTATCAGGTAAGCATAAATTATGTTTTTTTCTCTCAGGCAGTATTTAGAAGAAGAATCTGCCTGCGTTTTCTATGATCTTAGCAGAAGTAACTAAGATCCACTGGCTGTTCTCGCACATTCTGAGGAGTGGGGTAACTTCAGAAAAGGGAATAGCATGCGGGGTCCCCTGCAAACGAGGTATGTGCAGTTAAAATATTTTTCCAAGGAATGGAATTGACTAAGAAAATACTGCTGATACCGATGTAATGTAAGTACAGCCTTAAATGCAGTAGTAGCGACTGGTATCAGGCTGATGAATGTATGTGCAGTAAAGTAATTTTCCATGGAATAGAATTTGACTAAGAAAATGCTGTTAATACTGAAGTAATGTATGAGCCTTAACTGCAGTAGAAGCGACTGGTAGCAGGCTTATTAATAACACTACATAACCTTTAAAATGGATGTTAAAACGTTTACTGGCATGTTAATCGTTTTTTGTGAGGTACTTTGGTGATAAAACTTATTGGGGCATGATTTTTTCCACATGGCTAACGTATATTTCTGCATAGAAACAGTTAACTGAGTTCTCCCACTGTTGTAATATGAGTGGGAGGGGCCTATTTTAGCGCTTTTTTGCGCAGTAAAAATTCAGTCAAAGTCTTCCTGCTTCTTCCTCCATGATCCAGGACGTCTCTAGAGAGCTCAGGGGTCTTCAAAATTCATTTTGAGGGAGGTAATCAGTCACAGCAGACCTGTGACAGTGTGTTTGACTGTGATAAAAACGTTAATTGTTAAATTGATTATCCGTTTTGGGTATTAAGGGGTTAATCATCCATTTGCTGGTGGGTGCAATCCTTTGCTAACTTATTACAGTTACTGTGAAAATTTGGTTGCTATAACTGATTTGGTCCATTGTTATTTCAACTGTGACAGTTTTTTTGTGCCATTTAAAGGCGCAGTAGCGTCTTTTATATTGCTTGTAAATTTATTGAAAGTATTTTCCAAGATTGCTAGTCTCATTGCTAGTCTGTTTAAACATGTCTGACACAGATGAATCTGTTTGTTCACTATGTTTGAAGGCCAATGTGGAGCCCCATAGAAATATGTATACTAAATGTATTGATGTCACTTTACATAAAAGTCAGTCTTTATCTGTAAAGAAATTATCACCAGACAACGAGGGGGAAGTTATGCCGACTAACTCTCCTCACGTGTCAGTACCTTCGCCTCCCGCTCAGGAGGCGCGTGATATTGTGGCGCCAAGTACATCAGAGAGGCCCTTACAAATCACTTTGCAAGACATGGCTACTGTTATGACAGAAGTTTTATCTAAATTGCCAGAACTAAGAGGCAAGCGCGATAGCTCTGGGTTAAGAACAGAGCGCGCTGATAATGGGAGAGCCATGTCCGATACTGCGTCACAATTTGCAGAACATGAAGACAGAGAGCTTCATTCTGTGGGTGACGGTTCTGATCCAGGGAGACTGGATTCAGAGATTTCTAATTTTAAATTTAAGCTTGAGAACCTCCGTGTATTGCTAGGGGAGGTATTAGCGGCTCTGAATGATTGTAACACGGTTGCAATTCCAGAGAAATTATGTAGGCTGGATAGATACTATGCGGTGCCGGTGTGTACTGACATTTTTCCTATACCTAAAAGGCTTACAGAGATTATTAGCAAGGAGTGGGATAGACCCGGTGTGCCCTTTTCCCCTCCTCCTATATTTAGGAAAATGTTTCCAATAGACACCACCACACGAGACTTATGGCAGACGGTCCCTAAGGTGGAGGGAGCAGTTTCTACTTTAGCTAAGCGTACCACTATCCCGGTGGAGGATAGTTGTGCTTTTTCGGATCCAATGGATAAAAAATTAGGCTACCTTAAGAAAATGTTTGTTCAACAAGGTTTTATTTTACAGCCCCTTGCATGCATTGCGCCTGTCACTGCTGCTGCGGCATTCTGGTTTGAGTCTCTTGAAGAGGCCATTCGCACAGCTCCATTGGATGAGATTATGGACAAGCTTAAAGCACTTAAGCTAGCTAACGCATTTGTTTCCGATGCCGTCGTACATTTAACCAAATTAACGGCTAAGAACTCCGGATTCGCCATCCAGGCGCGCAGAGCGCTATGGCTTAAATCCTGATCAGCTGACGTGACTTCTAAATCTAAATTGCTTAATATTCCTTTCAAAGGGCAGACCTTATTCGGGCCCGGCTTGAAAGAAATTATTGCTGACATTACTGGAGGTAAGGGTCATACTCTTCCTCAGGACAGGGCCAAATCAAAGGCCAAACAGTCTAATTTTCGTGCCTTTCGTAACTTCAAGACAGGAGCAGCATCAACTTCCTCCGCTCCAAAACAGGAAGGAACTGTTGCTCGTTACAGACAGGGCTGGAAACCTAACCAGTCCTGGAACAAGGGCAAGCAGGCCAGAAAACCTACTTCTGCCCCTAAGACAGCATGAAGAGAGGGCCCCCTATCCGGAAACGGATCTAGTGGGGGGCAGACTTTCTCTCTTCGCCCAGGCTTGGGCAAGAGATGTCCAGGATCCCTGGGCGCTGGAGATCATATCCCAGGGATATCTTCTGGACTTCAAAACTTCTCCTCCACAAGGGAGAGTTCATCTTTCAAGGTTATCAGCAAACCAAATAAAGAAAGAGGCGTTTCTACGCTGTGTACAAGACCTCTTACTAATGGGGGTGATCCACCCAGTTCCGCGGACGGAACAAGGGCAAGGATTTTACTCAAATCTGTTTGTGGTTCCCAAGAAAGAGGGAACCTTCAGACCAATTTTGGACCTAAAGCTCTTAAACAAATTCCTAAGAGTTCCATCATTCAAAATGGAAACTATTCGAACCATCCTACCCATGATCCAAGAGGGTCAGTATATGACCACAGTGGACTTAAAGGATGCCTACCTTCACATACCGATTCACAAAGATCATTATCGGTACCTAAGATTTGCCTTTCTAGACAGGCATTACCAATTTGTAGCTCTTCCCTTCGGGTTAGCTACGGCCCCGAGAATTTTTACAAAGGTTCTGGGCTCACTTCTGGCGGTGCTAAGACCACGAGGCATAGCGGTGGCTCCGTACCTAGACGACATTCTGATACAAGCGTCAAGTTTTCAAATTGCCAAGTCTCATACAGAGATAGTTCTGGCATTTCTGAGGTCGCATGGGTGGAAGGTGAACGTGGAAAAGAGTTCTCTATCACCACTCACAAGGGTTCCCTTCCTAGGGACTCTTATAGATTCTGTAGAGATGAGAATTTACCTGACGGAGTCCAGGTTTTTAAAACTTCTAAATGCTTGCCGTGTCCTTCATTCCATTCCACGCCCGTCAGTAGCTCAGTGCATGGAAGTAATCGGCTTAATGGTAGCGGCAATGGACATAGTGCCATTTGCGCGCCTGCATCTCAGACCGCTGCAATTATGCATGCTAAGTCAGTGGAATGGGGATTACTCAGATTTGTCCCCTCTACTAAATCTGGATCAAGAGACCAGAGATTCTCTTCTCTGGTGGCTTTCTCGAGTCCATCTGTCCAAAGGGATGTCCTTTCGCAGGCCAGATTGGACGATTGTAATAACAGATGCCAGCCTACTAGGTTGGGGCGCAGTCTGGAACTCCCTGAAGGCTCAGGGATCGTGGACTCAGGAGGAAAAACTCCTCCCAATAAATATTCTGGAATTAAGAGCAATATTCAATGCTCTTCTAGCTTGGCCTCAGTTAGCAACACTAAGGTTCATCAAATTTCAGTCGGACAACATCACGACTGTGGCTTACATCAACCATCAAGGGGGAACCAGGAGTTCCCTAGCGATGTTAGAAGTCTCAAAGATAATTCGCTGGGCAGAGTCTCACTCTTGCCACCTATCAGCGATCTACATCCCAGGCGTGGAGAACTGGGAGGCGGACTTTCTAAGTCGCCAGACTTTTCATCCGGGGGAGTGGGAACTTCATCCGGAGGTCTTCGCCCAACTAATTCGTCGTTGGGGCAAACCGGTCTGGATCTCATGGCGTCTCGCCAGAACGCCAAACTTCCTTGTTACGGATCCAGGTCCAGGGACCCAGGAGCGGCGCTGATAGATGCTCTAGCAGCCCCTTGGGTTTTCAACATGGCTTATGTGTTTCCACCTTTTCCGCTGCTTCCTTGACTGATTGCCAAGATCAAACAGGAGGGAGCATCGGTGATTCTGATAGCACCTGCGTGGCCACGCAGAACCTGGTATGCAGACCTAGTGGACATGTCGTCCTGTCCACCATGGTCTCTGCCTCTGAGGCAGGACCTTCTAATTCAGGGTCCTTTCAACCATCCAAATCTAATTTCTCTGAGACTGACTGCATGGAGATTGAACGCTTGATCCTATCAAAGCATGGCTTCTCGGAGTCGGTTATTGATACCTTAATACAGGCTCGGAAACCTGTTACCAGAAAAATTTACCATAAGATATGGCGTAAATACTTGTATTGGTGTGAATCCAAGAGTTACTCATGGAGTAAGGTTAGGATTCCTAGGATATTGTCTTTTCTACAAGAGGGTTTAGAAAAGGGCTTATCTGCTAGTTCGTTGAAGGGACAGATTTCTGCTCTGTCTATTCTTTTACACAAACGTCTGGCAGAGGTTCCAGACGTTCAGGCTTTTTGTCAGGCTTTGTCTAGGATTAAGCCTGTGTTTAAGACTTTTGCTCCACCGTGGAGCTTAAACTTAGTTCTTAAAGTTCTCCAAGGTGTTCCGTTTGAACCCCTTCATTCCATTGATATTAAGCTGTTACCTTGGAAAGTTCTGTTTTTGATGGCTATTTCCTCGGCTCGAAGAGTCTCTGAGTTATCTGCCTTACATTGTGATTCTCCTTATCTGATTTTTCATTCAGACAAGGTAGTTCTGCGTACTAAACCTGGGTTCTTACCTAAGGTAGTTTCTAACAGGAACATCAATCAAGAGATTGTTGTTCCATCATTATGTCCTAACCCTTCTTCAAAGAAGGAAAGACTTTTGCATAATCTGGACGTAGTCCGTGCCCTGAAGTTCTATTTACAAGCAACTAAAGATTTTCGTCAAACTTCTTCCCTGTTTGTCGTTTACTCTGGGCAGAGGAGAGGTCAAAAAGCTTCGGCTACCTCTCTCTCCTTTTGGCTTCGTAGCATAATACGTTTAGCCTATGAGACTGCTGGACAGCAGCCCCCTGAAAGAATTACAGCTCATTCCACTAGAGCTGTGGCTTCCACCTGTGCCTTTAAGAATGAGACCTCTGTTGAACAGATTTGCAAGGCTGCGACTTGGTCTTCGCTTCATACCTTTTCAAAATGTTACAAATTTGACACTTTTGCTTCTTCGGAGGCTGTTTTTGGGAGAAAGGTTCTACAGGCAGTGGTTCCCTCCGTTTAAAGTTCCTGCCTTGTCCCTCCCATCATCCGTGTACTTTAGCTTTGGTATTGGTATCCCATAAGTAATGGATGACCCGTGGACTGAATACACTTAACAAGAGAAAACATAATTTATGCTTACCTGATAAATTTATTTCTCTTGTAGTGTATTCAGTCCACGGCCCGCCCTGTCTTTTTAAGGCAGATCTAAATTTTAATTAAAACTCCAGTCACCACTGCACCCTATGGTTTCTCCTTTCTTGTCTTGTTTCGGTCGAATGACTGGATATGACATGTGAGGGGAGGAGCTATATAGCAGCTCTGCTTGGGTGATCCTCTTGCAACTTCCTGTTGGGAAGGGAATATATCCCATAAGTAATGGATGACCCGTGGACTGAATACACTACAAGAGAAATAAATTTATCAGGTAAGCATAAATTATGTGTTTTTTTTTATATAATGTGACTGAGGAACTCTATAGTCTAATAAGAGCGTGGAGTAGGGAGTTGGCTTTTTGTCTGGCCTCTATTGGGCCAAAGTGTGTAGGAGGGAAATTCAGCGGGCAAGAGCCGCTCTGTATAAGGGGGAGGATGATAGGGGGGGCGGAGCCTTCTTAAATAACTGTATAGTATACACAAGTTACCAAAAAATTTAAATTTGATGATGGTGGTATATATGATTTAGGGTATCTTCTAAATAGCATAGTGAATACACGTATGCATAGGTAATGTCTGTATGGGGGATATGTTTCTGAGTTGTGAGTTGAATTAGCTAATTCTTTGTATTGTTCATGACAGAGGACTAGATAGAGGCTGAGGGAAAGCAGAGATATATCCTGCGAGTGTGCGATGGAAGGGGCGATAAATTGACAGAGTATGTAGCAATTAAGGGGTGCAATTACCTAAGAACCCTGGACATCAGGCTTATATAATAAAGAGATATTATGAACGACATCTGAATGGGGAGGCTACTGTAAGTTTTGATGCATGTAAGGATTATTATACTAAGGCATATACAAGAGTATCCTAGTTATTTAGTGTAAACTGTTCTAGCATAAGGACACTCCTACATACACAATAACTGTGGGCAGCAAGAAAACATGAAGAAAATAAATTACATACCATTGTAGTACCGGCATATAAGACAGTTGCATGTCTATAACAAAGCATCATAGTAGAATAAAAGGATCACCTCTAATCAAACAGATGTATTCAACCATAGGACTAGTATTTGGCAAGATATAGCTTCTATAAAACCATAGATGGACAAACAGGGGGTTCTAGCTATATGTACAAAAGAGAACATTATTTAAACATTTGTAGCTAGGTTACGACAGGTATATATATCTTTTAAGCTAGGTACCAGGCCAGCGAGGTGGTATAGTAAACTAGTTTAACTCGGACTTGAGGTAATGCTTGGGCTACCAAAAATTATTTTCAGCCTGCAGTCAAGCAGTTCGGGTTTTTAGTTATTTATAAAGAGGAGCAATATTTCTACTACCGATTAACTAATGTGATACCTCAAGGGAACAGTATGAGAACTTTACGATAATGAACTGTCTTCATTGTATATTGTCAGCTGGAGTATAAACATAGTTCCAGTAGCCCACTAAAAGAAGAAAAAGGGAAAGAAAAACAAACAAACACATATCCCCACATTTAAAGCAAAGTAAGCAATAAAAGTCCCATAGGGAGTCCAGTAAAGCAAATTAAGCGACCTGGGAACCACACACCAGTCATGGATGCAGCATGTAGGTTGATACCGCAGATCCTAGAGAGTTATTAGCTGGGTAACATATTATATAAATTCAAGCTTGCTGGAACAAGAAAGAAGGGGACTCCGCATGGCATTGTTTCAAGCATTAAGTTCCAGATGCGAGAACAGAGTTTGTGGTAACTGAAAGGACCTCTGCCCCTGAGTGTCTGTCTGACATAGTTAATTAATTTAACCTACTCCTATCTTTCTGAGCCACCTAATCTTATATGGAGCCTCAGGCTTGGAACTTCTCAGATCATTACACAATTTTATCGTGGTCAGTGGTAGATTCACTCTGGGGATATGCGGTAGATCTAGATAGGTCCTCCACGTCAGTACTATCTCTAGGTGGATTTCATTAGTGAAGTGAGACAACTGCGAAAGGGAGAGATGGAGGGCTTTTCGTTCGTGACTGGAGAGGTCTTTTACGCTGTATACGATCCCCAGCCCGGGAGCTATTTTTAGTGAGGGAGGTGTGTTGCATCGGTCCAGAGTAGAAGCAATTTTAATAGCGGCGTGCGGCTCTGACTTGAAGGGCTTTACTTGGGATACAAGCTGTAGCTCTATGTGAGTAGCGGAGGGAGGTTCGGCTATGGGTTGGGATTTCCCTGTGTTGCAGCGTGTGTTGCCCTGTAAGCGTGTGCTTACTTGTCTCATTAGCGCCGTCTTGTTACTAGGCTGTTGCTTGAGTGCGACCGAGTCTGAGAAGTTCCCCTCTGAATCCACCGGAACTCCCGTGTAGGTCTCAAGCTCCGCAGAAGTCGCTGCACTCAGGGGGCGATGAGCCTCCGCCGGTGTCTCCTGGTTGCCGGTCCGGATCTCTAGGTGGAAGTTTACCTCTGCGGGTTGTCCGTGAGCTACTGGAGTTTGGCATTGTAAGGTTGTGAATTCTCGCTTGAGATCCCAAAAGTGTCTATCCATGTTAATTGAAAAGGCTTCCAAGGCACTTATAATCGCCGTCATCTCCATACTTCGTAGGTATTATGTGATCCCCAAGATGGCCGCTACAAAGTTACTGCTAGCCAAAGCCTCCTGCAAATCTTAAGGTTTATGGTCTCTCCTGGGGTTCCAAGAAAGCTCGTCCGACACGGTGGGCTCCCCAGTTACTTAAATGTGTCAGTAGTTGGTAGTCTGGTATGCCGAGCAGTCAAATAAAATACTTTAGGTATATGAGTTGTAGGAGCTGAAGAAAAGTGCGACCGCTCGGCTACTAGCCTAGCTCCGCCCCCAAAAAAATAATAATTTTGTAGACGTCCACAAAGTACAAAAAAAAAGAAAAGAAAAACAATTTTAGCAATACATATTTGACAATGATTACACATAGTCCAACATTTTTTCATTTTGTACCAATCAATTCTAATTCATTTTTTTTATATACTCAGGGGGGGGGAACATTTCCGGAAAAAAAAAAAGATATCAAGAAAATAACTTTAACCAATACATCTTTGTCAATAATCACACATAAAATGCAACTATTATTTCATTCTATTCTACCAAACAATCCTGTTACATGTTTTGAACCCACTATATTAGTAATGGTTTCCTATAACTCACCTTTCCACTTTGGTACTTCCATTTATACAAGGTGTCCTTAATGTGCCCTTCCAAAAAAAAAAAAAAAGATATGAACTCTTCCTCTCCATCTCCCTCCCGTATCATTCTGGCATATAGATTCAGTGCTTCCCCACTTCCCTTCCATCCCCCCAGTCTTTAGTATTAAAACTCCAGAAGACTGATTCCTGTAAAGGTTAAAGGGACACTGAACTCAAATTTTTTCTTTTGTAATTCAGAAAGAGCATGCAATTTTAAGCAACTTTCTAATTTACTCCTATTATAAATTTTTCTTCGTTCTCTTGCTATCATTATTTGAAAAAGAAGGCATCTAAGCTTTTTTTTGGTTTCAGTACTCTGGACAGCACTTTTTTATTGGTGGATGAATTTATCCACCAATCAGCAAGGACAACCCAGGTTGTTCACCAAAAATGGGCCGGCATCTAAACTTACATTCTTGCATTTCAAATAAAGATACCAAGAGAATGAAGAAAACTTGATAATAGGAGTAAATTAGAAAGTTGCTTAAAATTTCATGCTCAATCTGAATCACGAAAGAAAATTTTTGGGTACAGTGTCCCTTTAAAGGAAAAAAGCTCATCAGGCTTTAAGAACAGACCGAAACAACCCATGGAGCAACCAAAGACTTGTGCTTGGGCCAAATATGTTTGTTGCACAAATTTTCGGTGGAGAACACTGAAGTCTTTAGTATTAAAACTCTAGAAGACTGATTCCTGTAAAGCTCATCAGGCTTAAAGGACAGGCAGTAAAAACCCATGGAGCAATCAAAGACTTGTGCTTGGGCCAAATATTTGCCACTGATTGGAAGAATGTATGGACAAGAGATGACTTGGACTAACTGGCCCCAAACAAGGCAGATAATTGAATCTGAATACTGAAATTGGGACCATCCATGGAACTCATATAAAACAAGAAATAACATACACCATTGGAATTACCATGTTTCTATGCAGAAATTATATCAAAATCTCAATAGTAGATGGATGAAGTAGTCATTATACAATCTTGGAAAGGTAAATTAACTAACAGGTCCTAATGTTCACCTATCTTATGTTCACCTTATGAGATTAAAAAAACATTCTTTTGAGGCCTTTTCTTACATGAAAGACCTCTTGAAATTTGTGATAAGCTGCCTGTTTCTACTCCCTAGTGAAGTGAGCTGAAGTTATGTTTACTGCCCCCTGCAGAATCTGACTTTCTGCATTAACTGTAAACTGCAAGTGCCTCTTTAGTACCTTGATATTGAGCTTTGAAACTATATTATCTAAGACTTATCACCTTAGAAGATCCTAACAATTCTACAGCATCAGACAAATTTCACTGAGATGTACACCAGATAAATCTTTTGTTGGTAATATCAGCCTAAAGAGAGTCTGCAAAATTGCTCCCTCTCCCAAAACTCCAGAATTTTTGGTCAAGAACATCCATTGTAGCTATGTCAAACATTCTTTTGTAACCTACATTGGACCATAATGTGAATGGAAATACAAACTTACAACTTCCTTTTGAGATGTCAAACCTTCAGAAAGTACAATTGAATGGGGCAGATACTTTATCTAAGCACAGTGTTCATGTAACGCTCATCCTAACACAAGTTATGCAGAGTTTGTATACACTGAAGCATGGGGACCAGTTTTACCCCTGTAAACTATGTTCTGCTGAATCCAGAATTCTGCTGCTAAGTAGACACAAGTTTAGCTGATACAAAAGATGTCTTGTTTAAAGGCTGAAAATTAATTTGTTCCTTGTCAGGAAAATGCTGATAAAGTCTTTGTTTGCTTTCAATGCCTTTACAATAGGCCACCACAAACAAATTGTCCAGTAATGGAAAAAAAAGTTGGATGCATACTTTCCTGAGCTCTGTAATGATTATAAATAGAAACATTATGAATAATCATTTAAATGTGAACCGCTCAAAAGCAGACACAAGCTAGAAAGGGTGTTCTCTCATGGCAGACCTGAAGTAATGATATGCCGCAGTCACTGGGATATGCTTCTATCTTCAGATTTATTGTCATTAGATATGTCTGCAGAGGAATCATGTTCATCATTGTCAATAGGAATTTCATTTGGAATTAGAATATGATGTCCTCTTTGTTCAGTGACTGGAGATCTAGCTTATGCCTCAATGATAAGGATTCTTTGCATCCACAAATAATTGGGATTAGAACCCTATTAATATCATTGATACAGAACTTTACAAATGTGGGTACAGGAGAGATCTGATAAGGACAACTATCAAGAAGCACGTTTCCTTTTTTGATTATATCTAGCACCCGTGCAGCTGTAATCAAGACCACACAGAGTTCTGCAAACTACAGAACTCGCTTCAGCTGGAAAGTTGTTAGATGGCTTAAAGGGATAGTAAAGTCCATATTAAACTTTCATAATTCAGATAGGGCATTTAATTTTAAACAACTTTCTAATTTACTTTTATCATCACATTTGCTTTGTTCTCTTGTTATTCTTAGTTGAAAGCTAAACCTTGGTAGGCTCATATGCTAATTTCTAAGCCCTTGAAAGCCACCTCTTATCTTAATGCATTTGACAGTTTTTCACAGCTAGAGGGCGTCAGTTCATGTGTTTCATATAGATAACATTGTGTTTACGCACGTGGAGTTAAAGGACCAGTAAACACAGTAGATTTGCATAATCAACAAATGCAAGATAACAAGACAATACAATAGCATGTACTCTGAATTTCAAATAAGTAGTAGATTTCTCTTGTTAAGTGTATCCAGTCCACGGATCATCCATTACTTGTGGGATATTCTCCTTCCCAACAGGAAGTTGCAAGAGGATCACCCACAGCAGAGCTGCTATATAGCTCCTCCCCTCACTGCCATACCCAGTCATTCTCTTGCAACTCTCAACAAAGATGGACGTAGTAAGAGGAGAGTGGTGTATTATAGTTAGTTTTTTAACTTCAATCAAAAGTTTGTTATTTTTAAATGGTACCGGAGTGTACTGTTTCATCTCAGGCAGCATTAGAAGAAGAATCTGACATATTCACACATATTCTGAGGAGTGAGGTAACTTCAGAGGGGGAATGGCTGCAGGTTTTCCTGCAATAAGGTATGTGCAGTTAACATATTTCTAGGGATGGAATTTGCCAGAAAAATGCTGCTGATACCGGATTAATGTAAGTTAAGCCTTAAATGCAGTGATAGCGACTGGTATCAGGCTTATTAACAGAGATACATACTCTTATAAAGGTGTAATATAAAACGTTTGCTGGCATGTTAATCGTTTTTATATATGTTTGGTGACAAAACTTATTGGGGCCTATTTTTTTCCACATGGCTGGCTTGATTTTTGCCTAGAAACAGTTTCCTGAGGCTTTCCACTGTTGTAATATGTGTGGGAGGGGCCTATTTCTGTGCAGCTAGAATTACTGAGACACTCTGCTTCCTTCTGCATGATACAGGACATCTCTGAAGGGCTCAAAAGGCTTCAAAGTCGTGTTTGAGGAGGGTAACAACCACAGTAAACTGTAGCAGTTGTGACTGTGTTTAAAAAACGTTTTTGTCATTTATTATTCCGTTTTTGGTATTAAGGGGTTAATCATCCATTTGCAAGCGGGTGCAATGCTCTGCTGACTTGTTACATACACTGTAAAAATTTAGTTAGTGTAACTGCCTTTTTTCACTGTTATTTCAAATGTTGTCAAAATTTGTTTCTCTTAAAGGCACAGTAACGTTTTTTATATTGCTTGTTAACTTGCTTTAAAGTGTTTTCCAAGCTTGCTAGTCTCATTGCTAGTCTGTACAAACATGTCTGAAACAGAGGATACTTGTTCATTATGTTTAAAAGCCATGGTGGAGCCCCATAGGAGAATGTGTACTAAATGTATTGATTTCACCTTAAACAGTAAAGATCAGTCTTTATCTATAAAAGAATTGTCACCAGAGAGGTCTGTCGAGGGGGAAGTTATGCCGACTAACTCTCCCCACGTGTCGGACCCTTCGCCTCCCGCTCAAGGGACGCACGCTAATATGGCGCCAAGTACATCAGGGACGCCCATAGCGATTACTTTGCAGGACATGGCTGCAATCATGAATAATACCCTGTCAGAGGTATTATCCAGATTGCCTGAATTGAGAGGCAAGCGCGATAGCTCTGGGGTTAGACGAGATACAGAGCGCGTAGATGCTGTAAGAGCCATGTCTGATACTGCGTCACAATATGCAGAACCTGAGGACGGAGAGCTTCAGTCTGTGGGTGACGTCTCTGAATCGGGGAGACCTGATTCAGAGATTTCTAATTTTAAATTTAAGCTTGAGAACCTCCGTGTATTGCTTGGGGAGGTGTTAGCTGCTCTGAATGACTGTGACACAATTGCAGTGCCAGAGAAATTGTGTAGGCTGGATAAATACTATGCAGTGCCGGTGAGTACTGATGTTTTTCCAATACCTAAAAGGCTTACAGAAATTATTAGTAAGGAGTGGGATAGGCCCGGTGTGCCCTTTTCTCCACCTCCTATATTTAGAAAAATGTTTCCAATAGATGCCACTACACGGGACTTATGGCAGACAGTCCCTAAGGTGGAGGGAGCAGTTTCTACTTTAGCAAAGCGTACCACTATCCCGGTTGAGGACAGTTGTGCTTTTTCAGATCCAATGAATAAAAAATTAGAGGGTTACCTTAAGAAAATGTTTATTCAACAAGGTTTTATTTTACAGCCCCTTGCATGCATTGCGCCTGTCACTGCTGCAGCGGCATTCTGGTTTGAGGCCCTGGAAGAGGCCATCCATACAGCTCCATTGACTGAAATTGTTGACAAGCTTAGAACTCTTAACCTAGCTAACTCATTTGTTTCTGATGCCATTGTTCATTTGACTAAACTAATGGCTAAGAATTCCGGATTCGCCATCCAGGCGTGTAGGGCGCTATGGTTCAAATCCTGGTCAGCTGATGTGACTTCAAAGTCTAAATTACTCAACATTCCTTTCAAGGGGCAGACCTTATTCGGGCCTGGTTTGAAAGAAATTATTGCTGACATTACTGGAGGTAAGGGTCATACCCTTCCTCAGGACAGGGCCAAATCAAAGGCCAAACAGTCTAATTTCCGTGCCTTTCGAAATTTCAAGGCAGGTGCAGCATCAACTTCCTCTGCTTCAAAACAAGAGGGAACTTTTGCTCAATCCAAGCAGGCCTGGAAACCTAACCAGTCCTGGAACAAGGGCAAGCAGGCCAGAAAGCCTGCTGCTGCCTCTAAGACAGCATGAAGGAGCGGCCCCCTATCCGACAACGGATCTAGTAGGGGGCAGACTCTCTCTCTTCACCCAGGCGTGGGCAAGAGATGTTCAGGATCCCTGGGCGTTGGAGATCATATCTCAGGGATATCTTCTGGACTTCAAAGCTTCTCCTCCACAAGGGAGATTTCACCTTTCAAGATTATCTGCAAACCAGATAAAGAAAGAGGCATTCCTAAGCTGCGTACAAGATCTCCTTGTAATGGGAGTGATCCATCCAGTTCCGCGGTCGGAACAAGGACAGGGGTTTTATTCAAATCTGTTTGTGGTTCCCAAAAAAGAGGGAACCTTTAGACCAATTTTGGATTTAAAGATCCTAAACAAATTCCTCAGAGTTCCGTCATTCAAGATGGAAACTATTCGAACCATTTTACCCATGATCCAAGAGGGTCAGTACATGACCACAGTGGACTTAAAGGATGCCTACCTTCACATTCCGATTCACAAGAATCATCATCAGTTCCTGAGGTTTGCCTTTCTAGACAGGCATTAAAAATTTGTAGCTCTTCCATTCGAGTTGGCTACAGCCCCAAGAATTTTTACAAAGGTTCTGGGCTCTCTTCTGGCGGTCCTAAGACCGCGAGGCATAGCGGTGGCTCCTTACCTGGACGACATCCTGATACAGGTGTCAAGCTTTCAAATTGCCAAATCTCATACAGAGACCCGTGGACTGAATACACTACAAGAGAAATAAATTTATCAGGTAAGCATAAATTATGTGTTTTTTTTATATAATGTGACTGAGGAACTCTATAGTCTAATAAGAGCGTGGAGTAGGGAGTTGGCTTTTTGTCTGGCCTCTATTGGGCCAAAGTGTGTAGGAGGGAAATTCAGCGGGCAAGAGCCGCTCTGTATAAGGGGGAGGATGATAGGGGGGGCGGAGCCTTCTTAAATAACTGTATAGTATACACAAGTTACCAAAAAATTTAAATTTGATGATGGTGGTATATATGATTTAGGGTATCTTCTAAATAGCATAGTGAATACACGTATGCATAGGTAATGTCTGTATGGGGGATATGTTTCTGAGTTGTGAGTTGAATTAGCTAATTCTTTGTATTGTTCATGACAGAGGACTAGATAGAGGCTGAGGGAAAGCAGAGATATATCCTGCGAGTGTGCGATGGAAGGGGCGATAAATTGACAGAGTATGTAGCAATTAAGGGGTGCAATTACCTAAGAACCCTGGACATCAGGCTTATATAATAAAGAGATATTATGAACGACATCTGAATGGGGAGGCTACTGTAAGTTTTGATGCATGTAAGGATTATTATACTAAGGCATATACAAGAGTATCCTAGTTATTTAGTGTAAACTGTTCTAGCATAAGGACACTCCTACATACACAATAACTGTGGGCAGCAAGAAAACATGAAGAAAATAAATTACATACCATTGTAGTACCGGCATATAAGACAGTTGCATGTCTATAACAAAGCATCATAGTAGAATAAAAGGATCACCTCTAATCAAACAGATGTATTCAACCATAGGACTAGTATTTGGCAAGATATAGCTTCTATAAAACCATAGATGGACAAACAGGGGGTTCTAGCTATATGTACAAAAGAGAACATTATTTAAACATTTGTAGCTAGGTTACGACAGGTATATATATCTTTTAAGCTAGGTACCAGGCCAGCGAGGTGGTATAGTAAACTAGTTTAACTCGGACTTGAGGTAATGCTTGGGCTACCAAAAATTATTTTCAGCCTGCAGTCAAGCAGTTCGGGTTTTTAGTTATTTATAAAGAGGAGCAATATTTCTACTACCGATTAACTAATGTGATACCTCAAGGGAACAGTATGAGAACTTTACGATAATGAACTGTCTTCATTGTATATTGTCAGCTGGAGTATAAACATAGTTCCAGTAGCCCACTAAAAGAAGAAAAAGGGAAAGAAAAACAAACAAACACATATCCCCACATTTAAAGCAAAGTAAGCAATAAAAGTCCCATAGGGAGTCCAGTAAAGCAAATTAAGCGACCTGGGAACCACACACCAGTCATGGATGCAGCATGTAGGTTGATACCGCAGATCCTAGAGAGTTATTAGCTGGGTAACATATTATATAAATTCAAGCTTGCTGGAACAAGAAAGAAGGGGACTCCGCATGGCATTGTTTCAAGCATTAAGTTCCAGATGCGAGAACAGAGTTTGTGGTAACTGAAAGGACCTCTGCCCCTGAGTGTCTGTCTGACATAGTTAATTAATTTAACCTACTCCTATCTTTCTGAGCCACCTAATCTTATATGGAGCCTCAGGCTTGGAACTTCTCAGATCATTACACAATTTTATCGTGGTCAGTGGTAGATTCACTCTGGGGATATGCGGTAGATCTAGATAGGTCCTCCACGTCAGTACTATCTCTAGGTGGATTTCATTAGTGAAGTGAGACAACTGCGAAAGGGAGAGATGGAGGGCTTTTCGTTCGTGACTGGAGAGGTCTTTTACGCTGTATACGATCCCCAGCCCGGGAGCTATTTTTAGTGAGGGAGGTGTGTTGCATCGGTCCAGAGTAGAAGCAATTTTAATAGCGGCGTGCGGCTCTGACTTGAAGGGCTTTACTTGGGATACAAGCTGTAGCTCTATGTGAGTAGCGGAGGGAGGTTCGGCTATGGGTTGGGATTTCCCTGTGTTGCAGCGTGTGTTGCCCTGTAAGCGTGTGCTTACTTGTCTCATTAGCGCCGTCTTGTTACTAGGCTGTTGCTTGAGTGCGACCGAGTCTGAGAAGTTCCCCTCTGAATCCACCGGAACTCCCGTGTAGGTCTCAAGCTCCGCAGAAGTCGCTGCACTCAGGGGGCGATGAGCCTCCGCCGGTGTCTCCTGGTTGCCGGTCCGGATCTCTAGGTGGAAGTTTACCTCTGCGGGTTGTCCGTGAGCTACTGGAGTTTGGCATTGTAAGGTTGTGAATTCTCGCTTGAGATCCCAAAAGTGTCTATCCATGTTAATTGAAAAGGCTTCCAAGGCACTTATAATCGCCGTCATCTCCATACTTCGTAGGTATTATGTGATCCCCAAGATGGCCGCTACAAAGTTACTGCTAGCCAAAGCCTCCTGCAAATCTTAAGGTTTATGGTCTCTCCTGGGGTTCCAAGAAAGCTCGTCCGACACGGTGGGCTCCCCAGTTACTTAAATGTGTCAGTAGTTGGTAGTCTGGTATGCCGAGCAGTCAAATAAAATACTTTAGGTATATGAGTTGTAGGAGCTGAAGAAAAGTGCGACCGCTCGGCTACTAGCCTAGCTCCGCCCCCAAAAAAATAATAATTTTGTAGACGTCCACAAAGTACAAAAAAAAAGAAAAGAAAAACAATTTTAGCAATACATATTTGACAATGATTACACATAGTCCAACATTTTTTCATTTTGTACCAATCAATTCTAATTCATTTTTTTTATATACTCAGGGGGGGGGAACATTTCCGGAAAAAAAAAAAGATATCAAGAAAATAACTTTAACCAATACATCTTTGTCAATAATCACACATAAAATGCAACTATTATTTCATTCTATTCTACCAAACAATCCTGTTACATGTTTTGAACCCACTATATTAGTAATGGTTTCCTATAACTCACCTTTCCACTTTGGTACTTCCATTTATACAAGGTGTCCTTAATGTGCCCTTCCAAAAAAAAAAAAAAAGATATGAACTCTTCCTCTCCATCTCCCTCCCGTATCATTCTGGCATATAGATTCAGTGCTTCCCCACTTCCCTTCCATCCCCCCAGTCTTTAGTATTAAAACTCCAGAAGACTGATTCCTGTAAAGGTTAAAGGGACACTGAACTCAAATTTTTTCTTTTGTAATTCAGAAAGAGCATGCAATTTTAAGCAACTTTCTAATTTACTCCTATTATAAATTTTTCTTCGTTCTCTTGCTATCATTATTTGAAAAAGAAGGCATCTAAGCTTTTTTTTGGTTTCAGTACTCTGGACAGCACTTTTTTATTGGTGGATGAATTTATCCACCAATCAGCAAGGACAACCCAGGTTGTTCACCAAAAATGGGCCGGCATCTAAACTTACATTCTTGCATTTCAAATAAAGATACCAAGAGAATGAAGAAAACTTGATAATAGGAGTAAATTAGAAAGTTGCTTAAAATTTCATGCTCAATCTGAATCACGAAAGAAAATTTTTGGGTACAGTGTCCCTTTAAAGGAAAAAAGCTCATCAGGCTTTAAGAACAGACCGAAACAACCCATGGAGCAACCAAAGACTTGTGCTTGGGCCAAATATGTTTGTTGCACAAATTTTCGGTGGAGAACACTGAAGTCTTTAGTATTAAAACTCTAGAAGACTGATTCCTGTAAAGCTCATCAGGCTTAAAGGACAGGCAGTAAAAACCCATGGAGCAATCAAAGACTTGTGCTTGGGCCAAATATTTGCCACTGATTGGAAGAATGTATGGACAAGAGATGACTTGGACTAACTGGCCCCAAACAAGGCAGATAATTGAATCTGAATACTGAAATTGGGACCATCCATGGAACTCATATAAAACAAGAAATAACATACACCATTGGAATTACCATGTTTCTATGCAGAAATTATATCAAAATCTCAATAGTAGATGGATGAAGTAGTCATTATACAATCTTGGAAAGGTAAATTAACTAACAGGTCCTAATGTTCACCTATCTTATGTTCACCTTATGAGATTAAAAAAACATTCTTTTGAGGCCTTTTCTTACATGAAAGACCTCTTGAAATTTGTGATAAGCTGCCTGTTTCTACTCCCTAGTGAAGTGAGCTGAAGTTATGTTTACTGCCCCCTGCAGAATCTGACTTTCTGCATTAACTGTAAACTGCAAGTGCCTCTTTAGTACCTTGATATTGAGCTTTGAAACTATATTATCTAAGACTTATCACCTTAGAAGATCCTAACAATTCTACAGCATCAGACAAATTTCACTGAGATGTACACCAGATAAATCTTTTGTTGGTAATATCAGCCTAAAGAGAGTCTGCAAAATTGCTCCCTCTCCCAAAACTCCAGAATTTTTGGTCAAGAACATCCATTGTAGCTATGTCAAACATTCTTTTGTAACCTACATTGGACCATAATGTGAATGGAAATACAAACTTACAACTTCCTTTTGAGATGTCAAACCTTCAGAAAGTACAATTGAATGGGGCAGATACTTTATCTAAGCACAGTGTTCATGTAACGCTCATCCTAACACAAGTTATGCAGAGTTTGTATACACTGAAGCATGGGGACCAGTTTTACCCCTGTAAACTATGTTCTGCTGAATCCAGAATTCTGCTGCTAAGTAGACACAAGTTTAGCTGATACAAAAGATGTCTTGTTTAAAGGCTGAAAATTAATTTGTTCCTTGTCAGGAAAATGCTGATAAAGTCTTTGTTTGCTTTCAATGCCTTTACAATAGGCCACCACAAACAAATTGTCCAGTAATGGAAAAAAAAGTTGGATGCATACTTTCCTGAGCTCTGTAATGATTATAAATAGAAACATTATGAATAATCATTTAAATGTGAACCGCTCAAAAGCAGACACAAGCTAGAAAGGGTGTTCTCTCATGGCAGACCTGAAGTAATGATATGCCGCAGTCACTGGGATATGCTTCTATCTTCAGATTTATTGTCATTAGATATGTCTGCAGAGGAATCATGTTCATCATTGTCAATAGGAATTTCATTTGGAATTAGAATATGATGTCCTCTTTGTTCAGTGACTGGAGATCTAGCTTATGCCTCAATGATAAGGATTCTTTGCATCCACAAATAATTGGGATTAGAACCCTATTAATATCATTGATACAGAACTTTACAAATGTGGGTACAGGAGAGATCTGATAAGGACAACTATCAAGAAGCACGTTTCCTTTTTTGATTATATCTAGCACCCGTGCAGCTGTAATCAAGACCACACAGAGTTCTGCAAACTACAGAACTCGCTTCAGCTGGAAAGTTGTTAGATGGCTTAAAGGGATAGTAAAGTCCATATTAAACTTTCATAATTCAGATAGGGCATTTAATTTTAAACAACTTTCTAATTTACTTTTATCATCACATTTGCTTTGTTCTCTTGTTATTCTTAGTTGAAAGCTAAACCTTGGTAGGCTCATATGCTAATTTCTAAGCCCTTGAAAGCCACCTCTTATCTTAATGCATTTGACAGTTTTTCACAGCTAGAGGGCGTCAGTTCATGTGTTTCATATAGATAACATTGTGTTTACGCACGTGGAGTTAAAGGACCAGTAAACACAGTAGATTTGCATAATCAACAAATGCAAGATAACAAGACAATACAATAGCATGTACTCTGAATTTCAAATAAGTAGTAGATTTCTCTTGTTAAGTGTATCCAGTCCACGGATCATCCATTACTTGTGGGATATTCTCCTTCCCAACAGGAAGTTGCAAGAGGATCACCCACAGCAGAGCTGCTATATAGCTCCTCCCCTCACTGCCATACCCAGTCATTCTCTTGCAACTCTCAACACAGATGGACGTAGTAAGAGGAGAGTGGTGTATTATAGTTAGTTTTTTAACTTCAATCAAAAGTTTGTTATTTTTAAATGGTACCGGAGTGTACTGTTTCATCTCAGGCAGCATTAGAAGAAGAATCTGACATATTCACACATATTCTGAGGAGTGAGGTAACTTCAGAGGGGGAATGGCTGCAGGTTTTCCTGCAATAAGGTATGTGCAGTTAACATATTTCTAGGGATGGAATTTGCCAGAAAAATGCTGCTGATACCGGATTAATGTAAGTTAAGCCTTAAATGCAGTGATAGCGACTGGTATCAGGCTTATTAACAGAGATACATACTCTTATAAAGGTGTAATATAAAACGTTTGCTGGCATGTTAATCGTTTTTATATATGTTTGGTGACAAAACTTATTGGGGCCTATTTTTTTCCACATGGCTGGCTTGATTTTTGCCTAGAAACAGTTTCCTGAGGCTTTCCACTGTTGTAATATGTGTGGGAGGGGCCTATTTCTGTGCAGCTAGAATTACTGAGACACTCTGCTTCCTTCTGCATGATACAGGACATCTCTGAAGGGCTCAAAAGGCTTCAAAGTCGTGTTTGAGGAGGGTAACAACCACAGTAAACTGTAGCAGTTGTGACTGTGTTTAAAAAACGTTTTTGTCATTTATTATTCCGTTTTTGGTATTAAGGGGTTAATCATCCATTTGCAAGCGGGTGCAATGCTCTGCTGACTTGTTACATACACTGTAAAAATTTAGTTAGTGTAACTGCCTTTTTTCACTGTTATTTCAAATGTTGTCAAAATTTGTTTCTCTTAAAGGCACAGTAACGTTTTTTATATTGCTTGTTAACTTGCTTTAAAGTGTTTTCCAAGCTTGCTAGTCTCATTGCTAGTCTGTACAAACATGTCTGAAACAGAGGATACTTGTTCATTATGTTTAAAAGCCATGGTGGAGCCCCATAGGAGAATGTGTACTAAATGTATTGATTTCACCTTAAACAGTAAAGATCAGTCTTTATCTATAAAAGAATTGTCACCAGAGAGGTCTGTCGAGGGGGAAGTTATGCCGACTAACTCTCCCCACGTGTCGGACCCTTCGCCTCCCGCTCAAGGGACGCACGCTAATATGGCGCCAAGTACATCAGGGACGCCCATAGCGATTACTTTGCAGGACATGGCTGCAATCATGAATAATACCCTGTCAGAGGTATTATCCAGATTGCCTGAATTGAGAGGCAAGCGCGATAGCTCTGGGGTTAGACGAGATACAGAGCGCGTAGATGCTGTAAGAGCCATGTCTGATACTGCGTCACAATATGCAGAACCTGAGGACGGAGAGCTTCAGTCTGTGGGTGACGTCTCTGAATCGGGGAGACCTGATTCAGAGATTTCTAATTTTAAATTTAAGCTTGAGAACCTCCGTGTATTGCTTGGGGAGGTGTTAGCTGCTCTGAATGACTGTGACACAATTGCAGTGCCAGAGAAATTGTGTAGGCTGGATAAATACTATGCAGTGCCGGTGAGTACTGATGTTTTTCCAATACCTAAAAGGCTTACAGAAATTATTAGTAAGGAGTGGGATAGGCCCGGTGTGCCCTTTTCTCCACCTCCTATATTTAGAAAAATGTTTCCAATAGATGCCACTACACGGGACTTATGGCAGACAGTCCCTAAGGTGGAGGGAGCAGTTTCTACTTTAGCAAAGCGTACCACTATCCCGGTTGAGGACAGTTGTGCTTTTTCAGATCCAATGAATAAAAAATTAGAGGGTTACCTTAAGAAAATGTTTATTCAACAAGGTTTTATTTTACAGCCCCTTGCATGCATTGCGCCTGTCACTGCTGCAGCGGCATTCTGGTTTGAGGCCCTGGAAGAGGCCATCCATACAGCTCCATTGACTGAAATTGTTGACAAGCTTAGAACTCTTAACCTAGCTAACTCATTTGTTTCTGATGCCATTGTTCATTTGACTAAACTAATGGCTAAGAATTCCGGATTCGCCATCCAGGCGTGTAGGGCGCTATGGTTCAAATCCTGGTCAGCTGATGTGACTTCAAAGTCTAAATTACTCAACATTCCTTTCAAGGGGCAGACCTTATTCGGGCCTGGTTTGAAAGAAATTATTGCTGACATTACTGGAGGTAAGGGTCATACCCTTCCTCAGGACAGGGCCAAATCAAAGGCCAAACAGTCTAATTTCCGTGCCTTTCGAAATTTCAAGGCAGGTGCAGCATCAACTTCCTCTGCTTCAAAACAAGAGGGAACTTTTGCTCAATCCAAGCAGGCCTGGAAACCTAACCAGTCCTGGAACAAGGGCAAGCAGGCCAGAAAGCCTGCTGCTGCCTCTAAGACAGCATGAAGGAGCGGCCCCCTATCCGACAACGGATCTAGTAGGGGGCAGACTCTCTCTCTTCACCCAGGCGTGGGCAAGAGATGTTCAGGATCCCTGGGCGTTGGAGATCATATCTCAGGGATATCTTCTGGACTTCAAAGCTTCTCCTCCACAAGGGAGATTTCACCTTTCAAGATTATCTGCAAACCAGATAAAGAAAGAGGCATTCCTAAGCTGCGTACAAGATCTCCTTGTAATGGGAGTGATCCATCCAGTTCCGCGGTCGGAACAAGGACAGGGGTTTTATTCAAATCTGTTTGTGGTTCCCAAAAAAGAGGGAACCTTTAGACCAATTTTGGATTTAAAGATCCTAAACAAATTCCTCAGAGTTCCGTCATTCAAGATGGAAACTATTCGAACCATTTTACCCATGATCCAAGAGGGTCAGTACATGACCACAGTGGACTTAAAGGATGCCTACCTTCACATTCCGATTCACAAGAATCATCATCAGTTCCTGAGGTTTGCCTTTCTAGACAGGCATTAAAAATTTGTAGCTCTTCCATTCGAGTTGGCTACAGCCCCAAGAATTTTTACAAAGGTTCTGGGCTCTCTTCTGGCGGTCCTAAGACCGCGAGGCATAGCGGTGGCTCCTTACCTGGACGACATCCTGATACAGGTGTCAAGCTTTCAAATTGCCAAATCTCATACAGAGACCCGTGGACTGAATACACTACAAGAGAAATAAATTTATCAGGTAAGCATAAATTATGTGTTTTTTTTATATAATGTGACTGAGGAACTCTATAGTCTAATAAGAGCGTGGAGTAGGGAGTTGGCTTTTTGTCTGGCCTCTATTGGGCCAAAGTGTGTAGGAGGGAAATTCAGCGGGCAAGAGCCGCTCTGTATAAGGGGGAGGATGATAGGGGGGGCGGAGCCTTCTTAAATAACTGTATAGTATACACAAGTTACCAAAAAATTTAAATTTGATGATGGTGGTATATATGATTTAGGGTATCTTCTAAATAGCATAGTGAATACACGTATGCATAGGTAATGTCTGTATGGGGGATATGTTTCTGAGTTGTGAGTTGAATTAGCTAATTCTTTGTATTGTTCATGACAGAGGACTAGATAGAGGCTGAGGGAAAGCAGAGATATATCCTGCGAGTGTGCGATGGAAGGGGCGATAAATTGACAGAGTATGTAGCAATTAAGGGGTGCAATTACCTAAGAACCCTGGACATCAGGCTTATATAATAAAGAGATATTATGAACGACATCTGAATGGGGAGGCTACTGTAAGTTTTGATGCATGTAAGGATTATTATACTAAGGCATATACAAGAGTATCCTAGTTATTTAGTGTAAACTGTTCTAGCATAAGGACACTCCTACATACACAATAACTGTGGGCAGCAAGACAACATGAAGAAAATAAATTACATACCATTGTAGTACCGGCATATAAGACAGTTGCATGTCTATAACAAAGCATCATAGTAGAATAAAAGGATCACCTCTAATCAAACAGATGTATTCAACCATAGGACTAGTATTTGGCAAGATATAGCTTCTATAAAACCATAGATGGACAAACAGGGGGTTCTAGCTATATGTACAAAAGAGAACATTATTTAAACATTTGTAGCTAGGTTACGACAGGTATATATATCTTTTAAGCTAGGTACCAGGCCAGCGAGGTGGTATAGTAAACTAGTTTAACTCGGACTTGAGGTAATGCTTGGGCTACCAAAAATTATTTTCAGCCTGCAGTCAAGCAGTTCGGGTTTTTAGTTATTTATAAAGAGGAGCAATATTTCTACTACCGATTAACTAATGTGATACCTCAAGGGAACAGTATGAGAACTTTACGATAATGAACTGTCTTCATTGTATATTGTCAGCTGGAGTATAAACATAGTTCCAGTAGCCCACTAAAAGAAGAAAAAGGGAAAGAAAAACAAACAAACACATATCCCCACATTTAAAGCAAAGTAAGCAATAAAAGTCCCATAGGGAGTCCAGTAAAGCAAATTAAGCGACCTGGGAACCACACACCAGTCATGGATGCAGCATGTAGGTTGATACCGCAGATCCTAGAGAGTTATTAGCTGGGTAACATATTATATAAATTCAAGCTTGCTGGAACAAGAAAGAAGGGGACTCCGCATGGCATTGTTTCAAGCATTAAGTTCCAGATGCGAGAACAGAGTTTGTGGTAACTGAAAGGACCTCTGCCCCTGAGTGTCTGTCTGACATAGTTAATTAATTTAACCTACTCCTATCTTTCTGAGCCACCTAATCTTATATGGAGCCTCAGGCTTGGAACTTCTCAGATCATTACACAATTTTATCGTGGTCAGTGGTAGATTCACTCTGGGGATATGCGGTAGATCTAGATAGGTCCTCCACGTCAGTACTATCTCTAGGTGGATTTCATTAGTGAAGTGAGACAACTGCGAAAGGGAGAGATGGAGGGCTTTTCGTTCGTGACTGGAGAGGTCTTTTACGCTGTATACGATCCCCAGCCCGGGAGCTATTTTTAGTGAGGGAGGTGTGTTGCATCGGTCCAGAGTAGAAGCAATTTTAATAGCGGCGTGCGGCTCTGACTTGAAGGGCTTTACTTGGGATACAAGCTGTAGCTCTATGTGAGTAGCGGAGGGAGGTTCGGCTATGGGTTGGGATTTCCCTGTGTTGCAGCGTGTGTTGCCCTGTAAGCGTGTGCTTACTTGTCTCATTAGCGCCGTCTTGTTACTAGGCTGTTGCTTGAGTGCGACCGAGTCTGAGAAGTTCCCCTCTGAATCCACCGGAACTCCCGTGTAGGTCTCAAGCTCCGCAGAAGTCGCTGCACTCAGGGGGCGATGAGCCTCCGCCGGTGTCTCCTGGTTGCCGGTCCGGATCTCTAGGTGGAAGTTTACCTCTGCGGGTTGTCCGTGAGCTACTGGAGTTTGGCATTGTAAGGTTGTGAATTCTCGCTTGAGATCCCAAAAGTGTCTATCCATGTTAATTGAAAAGGCTTCCAAGGCACTTATAATCGCCGTCATCTCCATACTTCGTAGGTATTATGTGATCCCCAAGATGGCCGCTACAAAGTTACTGCTAGCCAAAGCCTCCTGCAAATCTTAAGGTTTATGGTCTCTCCTGGGGTTCCAAGAAAGCTCGTCCGACACGGTGGGCTCCCCAGTTACTTAAATGTGTCAGTAGTTGGTAGTCTGGTATGCCGAGCAGTCAAATAAAATACTTTAGGTATATGAGTTGTAGGAGCTGAAGAAAAGTGCGACCGCTCGGCTACTAGCCTAGCTCCGCCCCCAAAAAAATAATAATTTTGTAGACGTCCACAAAGTACAAAAAAAAAGAAAAGAAAAACAATTTTAGCAATACATATTTGACAATGATTACACATAGTCCAACATTTTTTCATTTTGTACCAATCAATTCTAATTCATTTTTTTTATATACTCAGGGGGGGGGGAACATTTCCGGAAAAAAAAAAAGATATCAAGAAAATAACTTTAACCAATACATCTTTGTCAATAATCACACATAAAATGCAACTATTATTTCATTCTATTCTACCAAACAATCCTGTTACATGTTTTGAACCCACTATATTAGTAATGGTTTCCTATAACTCACCTTTCCACTTTGGTACTTCCATTTATACAAGGTGTCCTTAATGTGCCCTTCCAAAAAAAAAAAAAAAAGATATGAACTCTTCCTCTCCATCTCCCTCCCGTATCATTCTGGCATATAGATTCAGTGCTTCCCCACTTCCCTTCCATCCCCCCAGTCTTTAGTATTAAAACTCCAGAAGACTGATTCCTGTAAAGGTTAAAGGGACACTGAACTCAAATTTTTTCTTTTGTAATTCAGAAAGAGCATGCAATTTTAAGCAACTTTCTAATTTACTCCTATTATAAATTTTTCTTCGTTCTCTTGCTATCATTATTTGAAAAAGAAGGCATCTAAGCTTTTTTTTGGTTTCAGTACTCTGGACAGCACTTTTTTATTGGTGGATGAATTTATCCACCAATCAGCAAGGACAACCCAGGTTGTTCACCAAAAATGGGCCGGCATCTAAACTTACATTCTTGCATTTCAAATAAAGATACCAAGAGAATGAAGAAAACTTGATAATAGGAGTAAATTAGAAAGTTGCTTAAAATTTCATGCTCAATCTGAATCACGAAAGAAAATTTTTGGGTACAGTGTCCCTTTAAAGGAAAAAAGCTCATCAGGCTTTAAGAACAGACCGAAACAACCCATGGAGCAACCAAAGACTTGTGCTTGGGCCAAATATGTTTGTTGCACAAATTTTCGGTGGAGAACACTGAAGTCTTTAGTATTAAAACTCTAGAAGACTGATTCCTGTAAAGCTCATCAGGCTTAAAGGACAGGCAGTAAAAACCCATGGAGCAATCAAAGACTTGTGCTTGGGCCAAATATTTGCCACTGATTGGAAGAATGTATGGACAAGAGATGACTTGGACTAACTGGCCCCAAACAAGGCAGATAATTGAATCTGAATACTGAAATTGGGACCATCCATGGAACTCATATAAAACAAGAAATAACATACACCATTGGAATTACCATGTTTCTATGCAGAAATTATATCAAAATCTCAATAGTAGATGGATGAAGTAGTCATTATACAATCTTGGAAAGGTAAATTAACTAACAGGTCCTAATGTTCACCTATCTTATGTTCACCTTATGAGATTAAAAAAACATTCTTTTGAGGCCTTTTCTTACATGAAAGACCTCTTGAAATTTGTGATAAGCTGCCTGTTTCTACTCCCTAGTGAAGTGAGCTGAAGTTATGTTTACTGCCCCCTGCAGAATCTGACTTTCTGCATTAACTGTAAACTGCAAGTGCCTCTTTAGTACCTTGATATTGAGCTTTGAAACTATATTATCTAAGACTTATCACCTTAGAAGATCCTAACAATTCTACAGCATCAGACAAATTTCACTGAGATGTACACCAGATAAATCTTTTGTTGGTAATATCAGCCTAAAGAGAGTCTGCAAAATTGCTCCCTCTCCCAAAACTCCAGAATTTTTGGTCAAGAACATCCATTGTAGCTATGTCAAACATTCTTTTGTAACCTACATTGGACCATAATGTGAATGGAAATACAAACTTACAACTTCCTTTTGAGATGTCAAACCTTCAGAAAGTACAATTGAATGGGGCAGATACTTTATCTAAGCACAGTGTTCATGTAACGCTCATCCTAACACAAGTTATGCAGAGTTTGTATACACTGAAGCATGGGGACCAGTTTTACCCCTGTAAACTATGTTCTGCTGAATCCAGAATTCTGCTGCTAAGTAGACACAAGTTTAGCTGATACAAAAGATGTCTTGTTTAAAGGCTGAAAATTAATTTGTTCCTTGTCAGGAAAATGCTGATAAAGTCTTTGTTTGCTTTCAATGCCTTTACAATAGGCCACCACAAACAAATTGTCCAGTAATGGAAAAAAAAGTTGGATGCATACTTTCCTGAGCTCTGTAATGATTATAAATAGAAACATTATGAATAATCATTTAAATGTGAACCGCTCAAAAGCAGACACAAGCTAGAAAGGGTGTTCTCTCATGGCAGACCTGAAGTAATGATATGCCGCAGTCACTGGGATATGCTTCTATCTTCAGATTTATTGTCATTAGATATGTCTGCAGAGGAATCATGTTCATCATTGTCAATAGGAATTTCATTTGGAATTAGAATATGATGTCCTCTTTGTTCAGTGACTGGAGATCTAGCTTATGCCTCAATGATAAGGATTCTTTGCATCCACAAATAATTGGGATTAGAACCCTATTAATATCATTGATACAGAACTTTACAAATGTGGGTACAGGAGAGATCTGATAAGGACAACTATCAAGAAGCACGTTTCCTTTTTTGATTATATCTAGCACCCGTGCAGCTGTAATCAAGACCACACAGAGTTCTGCAAACTACAGAACTCGCTTCAGCTGGAAAGTTGTTAGATGGCTTAAAGGGATAGTAAAGTCCATATTAAACTTTCATAATTCAGATAGGGCATTTAATTTTAAACAACTTTCTAATTTACTTTTATCATCACATTTGCTTTGTTCTCTTGTTATTCTTAGTTGAAAGCTAAACCTTGGTAGGCTCATATGCTAATTTCTAAGCCCTTGAAAGCCACCTCTTATCTTAATGCATTTGACAGTTTTTCACAGCTAGAGGGCGTCAGTTCATGTGTTTCATATAGATAACATTGTGTTTACGCACGTGGAGTTAAAGGACCAGTAAACACAGTAGATTTGCATAATCAACAAATGCAAGATAACAAGACAATACAATAGCATGTACTCTGAATTTCAAATAAGTAGTAGATTTCTCTTGTTAAGTGTATCCAGTCCACGGATCATCCATTACTTGTGGGATATTCTCCTTCCCAACAGGAAGTTGCAAGAGGATCACCCACAGCAGAGCTGCTATATAGCTCCTCCCCTCACTGCCATACCCAGTCATTCTCTTGCAACTCTCAACAAAGATGGACGTAGTAAGAGGAGAGTGGTGTATTATAGTTAGTTTTTTAACTTCAATCAAAAGTTTGTTATTTTTAAATGGTACCGGAGTGTACTGTTTCATCTCAGGCAGCATTAGAAGAAGAATCTGACATATTCACACATATTCTGAGGAGTGAGGTAACTTCAGAGGGGGAATGGCTGCAGGTTTTCCTGCAATAAGGTATGTGCAGTTAACATATTTCTAGGGATGGAATTTGCCAGAAAAATGCTGCTGATACCGGATTAATGTAAGTTAAGCCTTAAATGCAGTGATAGCGACTGGTATCAGGCTTATTAACAGAGATACATACTCTTATAAAGGTGTAATATAAAACGTTTGCTGGCATGTTAATCGTTTTTATATATGTTTGGTGACAAAACTTATTGGGGCCTATTTTTTTCCACATGGCTGGCTTGATTTTTGCCTAGAAACAGTTTCCTGAGGCTTTCCACTGTTGTAATATGTGTGGGAGGGGCCTATTTCTGTGCAGCTAGAATTACTGAGACACTCTGCTTCCTTCTGCATGATACAGGACATCTCTGAAGGGCTCAAAAGGCTTCAAAGTCGTGTTTGAGGAGGGTAACAACCACAGTAAACTGTAGCAGTTGTGACTGTGTTTAAAAAACGTTTTTGTCATTTATTATTCCGTTTTTGGTATTAAGGGGTTAATCATCCATTTGCAAGCGGGTGCAATGCTCTGCTGACTTGTTACATACACTGTAAAAATTTAGTTAGTGTAACTGCCTTTTTTCACTGTTATTTCAAATGTTGTCAAAATTTGTTTCTCTTAAAGGCACAGTAACGTTTTTTATATTGCTTGTTAACTTGCTTTAAAGTGTTTTCCAAGCTTGCTAGTCTCATTGCTAGTCTGTACAAACATGTCTGAAACAGAGGATACTTGTTCATTATGTTTAAAAGCCATGGTGGAGCCCCATAGGAGAATGTGTACTAAATGTATTGATTTCACCTTAAACAGTAAAGATCAGTCTTTATCTATAAAAGAATTGTCACCAGAGAGGTCTGTCGAGGGGGAAGTTATGCCGACTAACTCTCCCCACGTGTCGGACCCTTCGCCTCCCGCTCAAGGGACGCACGCTAATATGGCGCCAAGTACATCAGGGACGCCCATAGCGATTACTTTGCAGGACATGGCTGCAATCATGAATAATACCCTGTCAGAGGTATTATCCAGATTGCCTGAATTGAGAGGCAAGCGCGATAGCTCTGGGGTTAGACGAGATACAGAGCGCGTAGATGCTGTAAGAGCCATGTCTGATACTGCGTCACAATATGCAGAACCTGAGGACGGAGAGCTTCAGTCTGTGGGTGACGTCTCTGAATCGGGGAGACCTGATTCAGAGATTTCTAATTTTAAATTTAAGCTTGAGAACCTCCGTGTATTGCTTGGGGAGGTGTTAGCTGCTCTGAATGACTGTGACACAATTGCAGTGCCAGAGAAATTGTGTAGGCTGGATAAATACTATGCAGTGCCGGTGAGTACTGATGTTTTTCCAATACCTAAAAGGCTTACAGAAATTATTAGTAAGGAGTGGGATAGGCCCGGTGTGCCCTTTTCTCCACCTCCTATATTTAGAAAAATGTTTCCAATAGATGCCACTACACGGGACTTATGGCAGACAGTCCCTAAGGTGGAGGGAGCAGTTTCTACTTTAGCAAAGCGTACCACTATCCCGGTTGAGGACAGTTGTGCTTTTTCAGATCCAATGAATAAAAAATTAGAGGGTTACCTTAAGAAAATGTTTATTCAACAAGGTTTTATTTTACAGCCCCTTGCATGCATTGCGCCTGTCACTGCTGCAGCGGCATTCTGGTTTGAGGCCCTGGAAGAGGCCATCCATACAGCTCCATTGACTGAAATTGTTGACAAGCTTAGAACTCTTAACCTAGCTAACTCATTTGTTTCTGATGCCATTGTTCATTTGACTAAACTAATGGCTAAGAATTCCGGATTCGCCATCCAGGCGTGTAGGGCGCTATGGTTCAAATCCTGGTCAGCTGATGTGACTTCAAAGTCTAAATTACTCAACATTCCTTTCAAGGGGCAGACCTTATTCGGGCCTGGTTTGAAAGAAATTATTGCTGACATTACTGGAGGTAAGGGTCATACCCTTCCTCAGGACAGGGCCAAATCAAAGGCCAAACAGTCTAATTTCCGTGCCTTTCGAAATTTCAAGGCAGGTGCAGCATCAACTTCCTCTGCTTCAAAACAAGAGGGAACTTTTGCTCAATCCAAGCAGGCCTGGAAACCTAACCAGTCCTGGAACAAGGGCAAGCAGGCCAGAAAGCCTGCTGCTGCCTCTAAGACAGCATGAAGGAGCGGCCCCCTATCCGACAACGGATCTAGTAGGGGGCAGACTCTCTCTCTTCACCCAGGCGTGGGCAAGAGATGTTCAGGATCCCTGGGCGTTGGAGATCATATCTCAGGGATATCTTCTGGACTTCAAAGCTTCTCCTCCACAAGGGAGATTTCACCTTTCAAGATTATCTGCAAACCAGATAAAGAAAGAGGCATTCCTAAGCTGCGTACAAGATCTCCTTGTAATGGGAGTGATCCATCCAGTTCCGCGGTCGGAACAAGGACAGGGGTTTTATTCAAATCTGTTTGTGGTTCCCAAAAAAGAGGGAACCTTTTAGACCAATTTTGGATTTAAAGATCCTAAACAAATTCCTCAGAGTTCCGTCATTCAAGATGGAAACTATTCGAACCATTTTACCCATGATCCAAGAGGGTCAGTACATGACCACAGTGGACTTAAAGGATGCCTACCTTCACATTCCGATTCACAAGAATCATCATCAGTTCCTGAGGTTTGCCTTTCTAGACAGGCATTAAAAATTTGTAGCTCTTCCATTCGAGTTGGCTACAGCCCCAAGAATTTTTACAAAGGTTCTGGGCTCTCTTCTGGCGGTCCTAAGACCGCGAGGCATAGCGGTGGCTCCTTACCTGGACGACATCCTGATACAGGTGTCAAGCTTTCAAATTGCCAAATCTCATACAGAGATAGTTCTGGCATTCCTGAGGTCGCATGGGTGGAAAGTGAACGAAGAAAAGAGTTCTCTATCTCCTCTCACAAGGGTTTCCTTCCTAGGGACTCTTATAGATTCTGTAGAAATGAAAATTTACCTGACGGAGTCCAGGTTATCAAAACTTCTAAATGCTTGCCGTGTTCTTCATTCTATTCCGCGCCCCACGGTGGCTCAGTGCATGGAAGTAATCGGCTTAATGGTAGCGGCGATGGACATAGTGCCATTCGCGCGCCTGCATCTCAGACCGCTGCAATTATGCATGCTCAGTCAGTGGAATGGGGATTACACAGATTTGTCCCCTCTACTAAATCTGGATCAGGAAACCAGAGATTCTCTTCTCTGGTGGTTATCTCGGGCCCATCTGTCCAAGGGTATGACCTTTCGCAGACCAGATTGGACAATTGTAACAGATGCCAGCCTTCTAGGTTGGGGTGCAGTCTGGAACTCCCTGAAGGCTCAGGGTTCATGGACTCAGGAGGAGAAACTCCTCCCAATAAATATTCTGGAGTTAAGAGCAATATTCAATGCTCTTCTAGCTTGGCCTCAGTTAGCAACACTGAGGTTCATCAGATTTCAGTCGGACAACATGACGACTGTGGCTTACATCAACCATCAAGGGGGAACCAGGAGTTCTCTAGCGATGTCAGAAGTCTCAAAGATAATTCGCTGGGCAGAGACTCACTCTTGCCACCTGTCAGCGATCCATATCCCAGTCGTCAGACTTTTCATCCGGGGGAGTGGGAACTCCATCCGGAGGTGTTTGCTCAATTGGTTCTCCGTTGGGGCAAACCAGAATTGGATCTCATGGCGTCTCGCCAGAACGCCAAGCTTCCTTGTTACGGATCCGGGTCCAGGGACCCAGAAGCGGCACTGATAGATGCTCTAGCAGCGCCTTGGTTCTTCAACCTGGCTTATGTGTTTCCACCGTTTCCTCTGCTCCCTCGTCTGATTGCCAAGATCAAACAGGAGAGAGCATCAGTGATATTGATAGCGCCTGCGTGGCCACGCAGGACCTGGTATGCAGACCTAGTGGACATGTCATGCTTTCCACCATGGACTCTGCCTCTGAGACAAGACCTTCTAATACAAGGTCCTTTCAATCATCCGAATCTGCTTTCTCTGAGACTGACTGCATGGAGATTGAACGCTTGATCCTATCAAAGCGTGGCTTCTCCGAGTCAGTAATTGATACCTTAATACAGGCACGAAAGCCTGTCACCAGGAAAATTTACCACAAGATATGGCGTAAATATCTTCATTGGTGTGAATCCAAGAATTACTCATGGAGTAGGGTTAGGATTCCTAGGATATTGTCCTTCCTCCAAGAGGGTTTGGACAAAGGACTATCAGCTAGTTATTTAAAGGGACAGATTTCTGCTCTGTCTATTCTTTTACACAAGCGTCTGGCAGAAGTTCCAGACGTTCAGGCATTTTGTCAGGCTTTAGTTAGAATTAAGCCTGTGTTTAAACCTGTTGCTCCTCCATGGAGCTTAAACTTGGTTCTTAAAGTTCTTCAAAGGGGTTCCGTTTGAACCCCTTCATTCTATTGATATCAAACTTCTATCATGGAAAGTTCTTTTTCTGATGGCTATTTCCTCGGCTCGAAGAGTCTCGGAGTTATCTGCCTTACATTGTGATTCTCCTTATCTGATCTTTCATTCAGATAAAGTTGTTCTGCGTACAAAACCTGGGTTTTTACCTAAGGTGGTTTCTAACAAGAATATCAATCAAGAGATTGTTGTTCCATCATTATGTCCTAATCCTTCTTCAAAGAAGGAACGTCTTTTGCATAATCTAGACATAGTCCGTGCCTTGAAGTTTTACTTACAGGCTACTAAAGATTTTCGCCAAACATCTAACCTGTTTGTTGTTTACTCTGGACAGAGGAGAGGTCAGAAGGCCTCGGCAACCTCTCTTTCTTTTTGGCTTCGGAGTATAATCCGTTTAGCCTATGAGACTTCTGGACAGCAGCCTCCTGAAAGGATTACAGCTCATTCTACTAGAGCTGTGGCTTCCACCTGGGCCTTTAAAAATGAGGCCTCTGTTGAACAGATTTGCAAGGCTGCAACTTGGTCTTCGCTTCATACTTTTTCCAAATTTTCCAAATTTGATACTTTTGCTTCTTCGGAGGCTGTTTTTGGGAGAAAGGTTCTACAGGCAGTGGTTCCTTCCGTTTAAGTTCCTGCCTTGTCCCTCCCATCATCCGTGTACTTTAGCTTTGGTATTGGTATCCCACAAGTAATGGATGATCCGTGGACTGGATACACTTAACAAGAGAAAACATAATTTATGCTTACCTAATAAATTTATTTCTCTTGTAGTGTATCCAGTCCACGGCCCGCCCTGTCTTTTTAAGGCAGGTCTAAATTTTTAATTAAACTACAGTCACCACTGCACCCTATGGTTTCTCCTTTCTCGGCTTGTTTCGGTCGAATGACTGGATATGGCAGTGAGGGGACGAGCTATATAGCAGCTCTGCTGTGGGTGATCCTCTTGCAACTTCCTGTTGGGAAGGAGAATATCCCACAAGTAATGGATGATCCGTGGACTGGATACACTACAAGAGAAATAAATTTATCAGGTAAGCATAAATTATGGGTTTTTTGTAACAAATGTCGGTCATGTATATTTCCACTCCCCCTGTACCATGTGATAGCAATCAGCCAATCACAAATGCATATACGTATAGTCTGTGAATTCTTGCACATGCTCAGTAGGAGCTGGTGACTCGAAAAGTGTAAATATAAAAGACTGTGCACATTTTTGTTTTAATGGAAGTAAATTGGAAAGTTGTTTAAAATTACATGCTGTATCTGAATCATGAAAACTTAATTTGACCTGAGTGTCCCTTTAAAGAGTCAGCACTAATTGTCTGAAATGCAAGTCTCTCAAAAGATCTTAGATAAGGAGGCATTCAGCAGAAGCTTAGATACAAGATAAGAGGTAAAAAGTATATTTCTATAACAGGAATCATGCAAAACTGTTGAATTGTAAATAAAGGGATTATCTATCTTTTTAAACAATAATATTTTTGGTGTTTTATTATTTCTTTAATATGCCATAAAAAAACAAAACAAGAAAACATAATTTATTCCTATCTAATAAATTAATTTCTTTTATCACCTGGCCACCAGGAGGAGGCAAAGACACCCTATACCAGAGCTTCAAGTATCCCTCCTAGTTTCCCCTTCTCTCTCAGTATTGCGTATAGCCAAGGATAGAAAGACGTAAGAAAGATAATAAGGTACAGAGATGTAATCTAGGGCTGCCACCACCAGAAACAATTTTGAATTTATCTCTACTCTATAGGTAATGTTTAAAATTACATATATAGCATATATTACCAAGTTATTAGGAACCGGGAAGTTTGCAGTTTAACAGTATTTATAGTAAAAAATACAATTTCTATATTTTAGACTCAGGATTGCATGATATAAAGCTATATTCTTGTTAAAACTATTTGTATTGGAGGCGGAGCTTGGCCAAGCAGGCAAATGACCGCATAGTCACATCGCTCCGGCACAGCAGTAAGACCTGTCACCTTTAAAACAGTGTCTAGCACTCTTAACCAGCAGCAAACAGTGGCTTAACAACTGAAGCCCCAAATGTGAGCAAGCTCGCAACCGGGAGAGACCGGACCCGCATGCAACTCTACAGAAAGCAGGAGCAACGGAGCGCTCCGTTGCCATCTTTACTCAATTACAACTGCGACGGCAAGGGATTTCTCACAGCGCATGATGATCGGAGACCCGATGGGGTAAGAGCACACATTAGATCGATCACGAAAGGCTCCACACAGGATTCATACCGGAGAGGACATGGTACAAATAAATCCACTAAATATATAACATGCTAAACAGACAGATCACAAGACAGCAATAAAATGAACAGCACAGTTTTAAAAAACAATCCACTAATGAGGTAAACAGAACGGTTATATACAGATCAAAAACAAGGTATACAGTAAAACTGCCTCATAAGATAATAACGCACAGCGCTGACAAGATAATAAAGCACAGCACTGAACATCTGGCATAAACCACAGTAGACGCCACTAGGCCTACGCAGGCCCTCGCAGAGCGCTGCATCCTAAGTTTCCAAATTGCTCATACTGAGATTTCTAAATTAATCACCCGCAGCAGCCATGACATCCAAGAACAAAAATAAAGGGGATAAAAATCCTAAGGGTCAGTCGCAGACCAACACACTAGTAAGCTCCTTTTTCCAGTCCAACGCATCAGACACACAAGAATCAAGTTCCACAGACTGCACTTTACAGAATGATCCAATATCATCTTCTGATTACATGATACAACTTAAACAGGACATAGCCAAGCTCCCATCCAAAGAAGATTTTGAATCTCTCAAATCTCTCATAACAAGAGAACTATCCACGCTGCGCAGAGACATGACAGAGATGGGTGAGAGAATAGTTACAGTTGAAGAAACACAAGACACAACTACTGAAGCTGTCTGCTCATTATACAACCAAACCAGTACACATGAAAGCAAATTAGAAGCCCTACAAGAAAAGATTGAGGACTTGGAGAATAGGGGACGGAGGAGTAACCTCCGCATCAGGGGCATACCTGAGCTAATAAAACCAACAGACCTGTTGGAATACTTACAAGGACTTTTCCGTCAAATACTGGGAAACCAGCAGGCCCCACCGATAGAAATAGAAAGAGCCCACAGATCTCTCCGTCCCCCACCATCACCTAATGCTCCCCCCAGGGACATTATCCTCAAATTCCTCAGATTCAACGACAGAGAAGCTATCTGGCAGAAAGCCAGATCCTCTCACACAATCACATATCTGGACCATGAGCTACAGATTTATCCGGACCTGAGCCCCAGCACCATCCAAAAGAGAAAGGAAACCCGTTTCATCACCTCTATACTTCAGGACAGAAACATCAAATATCGCTGGGGATTCCCCTTTAGCTTAATCGTACCCCATGAAGGGACTACAATCATATACAAGGGTGTACAAGACCTTGACAAACTCTCTAAAGGACTGGGAATCCCCCTGAAACTACCTGGACCGCCTTCTTCAGCCGAAGGCCCCCAACCCGCAGCCGCTCATACCCCATTCTCAAGCTTGCAGAAAACAACTTGGAACAAAGTTCAGTCCCTTAAGAAACGAAAAGAAAATATGAACATTTCTCCTGTATCATTAAGAGACTGAACAAGACAATTGTCTTATTTGAACTGTTCATCTTGGGTAAGACCTTGAAATGTAATACTTGTCACCATTACTAGTCAGAAGATAGTACACTAACTGATTAGTTACTTGCTGGTTGTGTTAAGCAAAATGTTATTTCCTGTTGATCTGTTCTCTCTACCATAACCCTATAAGGGTTTTTCTAATTTAGAAAGGTTTTGGTTGATAGCCCTTAGTATAGTTAGTCACATTGTTATTCTTATGTTTAATACTTACATTCTTACTGCTGTAAAACCTCAGATTGAAATGAAAAGAATTTCAATCCTCCCGCTGGCTTCTGGCCATTCCCCCTCCCTAGTTAACTATCCTACCCCCATTGATTACCATTTAAGTATAATGAATCATACTGCAATGTTCATATTGTCTATGCCTATAAATATACAATGTATACGTTCCTTTTATTTTATGTTTCAATGCCAGTTCATATACCGCCCTGGCCTGAGAAATAGTCTAACACTGTTTTCACACACCTTACACAGCGTACTACCACCAAGGATAAATCATTATGATTAAAAATAAAACCAATAACAGACAATTATCTTTTCTAACGATTAATGCTAAGGGCCTAAATAACCCGCACAAAAGAAACATTGTCATGCGAGATATTAAACATAAGAGAGGGGACTTGATATTCATACAGGAATCCCATTTCTTAAAGGGCCAAGAGCCTAAAACTTTCTTTTATAAATTTGGTCCCTCATATTACTCCTCAAACAGTTCCAAAACTAATGGAGTTGGGATTTTAATAAAAAAGGGTATACCCTTCCAATTATTCGATTCACATAAAGACGCAGAAGGTAGATATATAATATTAGTGGGGAAACTATTTAACACCATTACCACCTTAGTAAGCGCCTATGCCCCAAACACCGGACAAGACAAATTTATAACCTCCCTCACTGGGAAAATCTTAGAGGTGGCCAAGGGTATGTTAATAGTAGGTGGAGACCTTAATGTTTCATTAGACCCGTACCGGGATAACTCGAATCACACTTCATCAACACCACATAGGGCACTGACGGTTATAAAGCAACGCTTGAGAGACTTGGCGGTCCATGATGTTTGGAGAATACATCATCCTGAGACAGACGACTTTACTTTCTTCTCCCATCCACACTCACGCTTTTCTCGAATAGATTATATACTAACTGATGTAACCACCCTCTCATTAACTACACAATCATCCATTATTCCCGCGACCTGGTCAGACCACTCTATAGTTTCATGCTCAATACTATGGCCCTCAGCTTCCCCTTCTACTTACATATGGAAAATTAATGAGGAACTATTAGACCTCCCACTATACAATGACAAAATTCAAAAAGCCATAAAAGAATTCTTCGACTTTAATATTAACTCAATACCCTCATTCCAGAATATCTGGGAAGCACATAAAGGAACTATACGGGGTGAATTGATGAGCATGCACTCCCACTATAAAAAACAGCAAAGACAACTGCTACATGACTCCTTGAATAAAGTAAATGATCTAGAATCAAAACTTAAAAGAACACCTAACAACCCACAGTTAGCTAAAACTTTACAAGAGACAAAACAGATAGTGACTAACCTTCTAGATAAAGATTGCAAAGCATTTGCCTTCAAACTCAAGCAGACACATTATGAAGGAGACAATAAATGCAGTAGGCTATTTGCCTGCAAATTAAAACGCAAAGCTCAACGTGCCTACATTCTCACAATAAAGTCCCCTAACAAAACACACTATGACACTTCAAACATCGCTGAATCCTTCCGTTCCTACTATGAACAACTGTACAACCTGACTACGAAATCTACAGACTCACATCCACATGACTCAGAGCCCAATGTATCCTTTATTGACAAATATTTATCGGATGTGAAACTCCCAGAATTGACAGAAGAACAACAAACATTTCTTCAAAACCCCTTTACCCTACTTGAAATTAAAAGGACCATAAAAGACCTCCCCACGGACAAAGCCCCAGGCCCTGATGGCTACACAAACTATTACTATAAAAAATACATAGATCTCCTTTCCCCACACCTTCTCTCTCTCTTTAATTCGATAATTCCGGAGAACCCTTTTCCCACTCGAACATTGGAAGCTTTCATCTCTATTATACCAAAACCTGGAAAAAGCCCTGAATATGTAGAAAACTTTAGGCCAATCTCACTCCTAAACACAGACCTGAAAATATATGCTAAAATTCTTGCAGTAAGACTAAACACAGTACTACCACAATTAATAGAGAAAGACCAGGTCGGATTCGTGCCAACCAGGGAAGCAAAAGACAATACTGTCCGGGTCATACAACTTATAGAATATGCTACACACAAAAACATCCTGCTCTTGGTTCTGTCGACCGACGCGGAGAAGGCGTTCGACCGCGTTGGTTGGCAGTTTCTAAGAGCGGTACTACGAAAAATGGGTGTGGGACAAGACTTTATCAATCGGGTGTTCGCCATGTACTCTACTCCAACAGCCAGGGTTCACATAAATGGTTCCCTTTCGGCCCCATTTCATATCACAAACGGCACACGACAGGGTTGCCCTCTTTCCCCGCTGCTATTTGCCTGCGTAATAGAAATACTAGCACATAAAATACGGAATCACCCCCTTATAACCGGTTTACAAATTCATAACTCACATCACAAGATTATGTTATACGCCGACGACGTGCTGTTCTGCATCACTAACCCCCTAACCACTATACCGCACATCATACGTCAGTTAGACGAATTTAGCATTGTATCTAACTTTTTAATTAATAAAACGAAATCGGAAATCATGAACATTAATGTCCCGCCGACGGATATAGATCTAATCAAACATATATGCCCATTTCGCTGGCAAACAAGCTCACTCAAATACTTAGGTATCCAACTCACGCCATCCCCAGATCACCTTTTCACTCTAAATTATAAACCGCTCCTTAAGGGGATAATTACAGATCTTTCCTCCTGGAAAAGGAAGCATATCTCATGGCTAGGGAGGATCAACGTAATTAAAATGAACATCCTTCCAAGACTCCTCTATCTCTTTCAAACCCTACCCATCCCCCTCCCTGCAAACTATCTCAACACCCTGCAATCAAACATTTTAAACTACATTTGGTTCAACAATAGAGCGAGAATTAGCAAAAAGATAATGTTTCTCCCCATACACATGGGAGGCCTTGGGGTCCCTGATTTCCATAGATATAGACAAGCTACCTTCTTACAACGAATTATAGACTGGTGCTCGAACCTAAATGACAAAACATGGGTGCAATTAGAACACGACATGACACAAAATCAACACTTGGGCCAACTATGCTGGTCGCCAAGGGACAGAGATAGATTCTTAAAATCTACCACACAAACTATTTCAGAAACCTTCAGAGTCTGGGACAGGGTTCTGACTGAGTACCCCAATATATCGACAAAATTCTCACCTTTAACACCGTTAACACACAATAACGAATTCCGACCTGGTCTTTCGATGGCAGCTAGGCTTGCAGGTAATTCCATCAGATCCTTACAGATCCACCACTTGGGAAATGAACAATACTCTCCTAGCATAGAGGAGCTGGTCTCTGAGGGCTTCTCTGTCCTTGGAGACTGGTTCTTCTACAGACAGTGTCAATCATATATCACATCTCACCCACAATCCAATAACATGATCAGGTCAATGACACCTTTCGAATCTATCTGTCATAAAAGCACCCCAACCAGACACGCTCTATCTATTACACATTCCCTCCTATCACAACAACCGCACGGAGCTCTGCCATACTACATAGACAGATGGAATTCTGAATTAGGAATAGAAATCACATATACAGATGCCTTGCAAATTTTCACCAATATAAAGAAAACCTCAATCTCCTGCAAATTCGTTGAGCTCAATTTAAAAATACTTCAAAGATGGTACCTAACCCCAGAACGGTGTAAAAAAATATATAAACTCAAATCAGCTCAATGCTGGAGATGTGGATCTGGGGAATGCCACATGTCCCACATATGGTGGCAATGCAGCAAATTAATACCTATTTGGAACGAGGTAGCTCAGGAATCCAGTAAAATACTAGGAATACCCACTCCCTTAGATCCTTGCTTATGGCTCTTTAACAAGACCCCGAGAAAACTTTCTACTCCATTAAAAAAATTATTTCATATCCTGAGCAATAGTTTTAAAATTCTGATTGCGAGGAACTGGAAGTCAGACAAGATCCCCTCCCTGGCACACTGGCACTCAGAGTGTAATCGCACAATATCTCTGGAGGAATATTTTTACATGAAAAATAAAAATTTAGACTTATACGCTCAGATGCTTTTTGTATGGGAAACTTACATACACTCCTATCCTAAGTAGCTTAAATAAGCCCTAGAAAAGAAAAAGTCACAGAAAAGCCCTTAGCAACGCTAGAGAAACATGCAGGTCTGGACGGTATACCTTATTGTACAACGACTCCTTCTCTCAACTCTGATATTTATTGTAACAATACTTGAATCCCCCTTTCCCCCCCCCCACCCCTCCACCCCCTTTATCCATACCCCCACAAAAGCAAGACGCAAAATGTCTCACGAGTGTAATTGATTTTATTTTGTATGTTTATTTCTATGTAAAAGCTTGAATCTCAATAAACTTTTGAAACTTTAAAAAAAAAAAAAAACTATTTGTATTAATATATAAACAATAGACATTAAATTAATATTTGTATTTTCTTTTTTAAGGACCGAGGAACTTCTTCAACATGGGAACTACTTGATCACAAGGAAAAAACTTAATATGGAAAAACTCTGCTATATCTTATTTATAATATACAATGTATCTGAACTTTTTTTTGTTTTACACAAAACAAATATAAATAAGAATTATGTTTTAATTAAAAAAACAACAACAAAAAAACTAATTGTGTATTTTTTTCTTTGAAAAAGAAAAACAGGTGGTGATGTAGTGGATGGTGAAAACTTTTATACTAAGGGGCCAAATTATCAAGCTCAGAATGGAGCTTGATGCCCCTTGTTTGAAGGCTCGCCGGAAAAACAGAAGTTATGAAGCAGCGGTCTAAAGACCGCTGCTCCAGAACTTGTCCGCCTGCTCTGAGACGGCGGATAGAAATCAACCTGATCGAATACGATCGGGTTGATTGACACCCCCTGCTAGCGGCCAGTTGGCCGCGAATCTGCAAGGGGCGGTATTGCACAAGCAGCTCTGGTGAACTGCTGGTGCAATGATAAATGCCGACAGCGTATGCTACATTGTATCATGTCTGCTCGCACTTTGATAAATATGCCCCAATGTCTTTAGCCATGTATAAGCTGCGGTATGCCTTATTCATTTATACATTTAGTTTTAGCACATACCGTACTTCATATAAGAATATTTGGAGTGCTGGGTTGCCATTTTTTTGCAGAGCAAAAGTACATTTTTATTTTATGGTTTAGTTCACTACCAAATTAATTTCTCTCACAATGTAAAGTCTACATGTTCAAGTTACCTTGGGTATATCTTCTTACCATTTATAGTTCAATAAAAACTTCCCAGATATTTTCTTTTATCTCTTAACCTATCCTTGTGAAAGATGATTGGGTATTTTTCCACAGATGAAGAAACGTGAATGGAATTCTTCCTGTGTATGGCCTGCTGCTACTGTAAGGCCACCCTCCGCTCTTCTGTCTTCAACTGAATGCCCAAGTGTCCATGGAGTATTCTGTCATGGTCATTAGTATGTGGCCATTCTCTTAATCCTTTGTCTTTCATACAGGTGGTGAGAGTCCACAATCCATTATTCCTGGGAATTACTCTTCCTTACCACTAAGAGGAGGCAAAGATTCCCAAACCCCATGAGCTCTATAAAACCTCTCCCACCTCACATGTACCTCAGTGTTTATTTTGCCTCTGCTGGAGGTAATCAAAGAATGAAGATGTGCATTTGATTCTTTAGAGAGAGGGGTTCTCAGTCTATATTGAGGCCCAATTTTCCTTCAGAGTACAGTGCTTGTCAGAGGAACGTATTTGGGGTATGGTTTGTTGCTACTTTTTCTCCTCATGGGAAATCTATCACAGACCCTCCATAATTGGTTGCAGGGACTTGTCTTTTGCCTCCGATGGATCTACAATATTCCATAACCTCTGCTGATGTGTTTCAGTACTGGTTTGGCTATCTACTGGTTGTTTGCTGGTGGACGAGTGTCTATTGGTAAATATTCTTTAACGTCTATAGTCTTGTTATGGGCAATTATTATTTTATATATATATATATATATATATATATATATATATATATATAGCCCTGGGACAGAATCTATACATTATTCCCCTTAGTTTAAATTATGTACATTGGCCTTCGGGTCTACGCGCATTGGACTAGCTCACATTGGTCTTTATGCTCGTTGGTGTAGTGCACATATTTTTGGATCTGTTACTTTTTTTTCTTCTTAAATGGAAAGACATTCGTTACTGCTGCATTCATTACTTTTGGGAAATAAGAGCCTGGCCACCAGGAGGAGGCAAAGACACTCCAGCCAAAAGGCTTAAATACTTTGTTTTTTTTTCTCTTATGGAGGTTAGTACTCTTCGACATGGGACAGAAGTTTTAATTAGTCCTATCAGTCTCTCAGTGAGGGCTTGGATGAAAGTTAGAATCCGGAGATGCAGACAGAGTCTTTCTGTGAAACCATCCCGACTCATGTTAACAGCTCCTCAAGCAATCGGCGTTGTCGAACTTCGCTCCGCTGCCTGCTTTCTTCTCTCAAGTCCATGGCGGTAGCGATGCTACTATCCGTCACACTTGAAAGGCCATGTTCCTGTTCCACGGTGTAGATTCCGGTAAGATCGTTTCATTTTACTTTATTCAGCAATGTACTGTAATGTGAATGTTTTCCCGAGAGTCTACCACCTTGCGGATCTAACTAATGTCATAAGGGTCTCAGTGAGTCTCTATTAGTATCTTGGAATTGAGGGTTAATATCTCCTGAGGGGGGTTATTGAACAGGGGTGTTTATAATCATGTTTGTTATGTGATTCAACCTGCTTATGTGTGATGTTTTTTGGGCTTGTGGTTTGGAACATAAAGGCCTTTGGAAGTGACGCGTCCTTTTGGTTGGGCGCGCTTTTTTGGACTGTACGGTTAACCTTGTGTCTGGAGTGGTTTCGTTCAGTTTTCCATTTCCGCATTCCCAACCATGTGGCGACGGAAATATTCTAGTCCGAAGGGGTCTGGTCATAGAAGGTGGTGAGTGCCCCAGCCATTATGGGTGTCGGGGTGCCATTTTTGTTTTACTACTTTAGTCCATATTTATATATCCTCTACCAGTTATGGAGGATTCTGATGCGGAGACTGTGCTAATTTCTGATTCAGTTACGGAGGATTCTGATACTGAGACTATTTTGATTTCAGATTTACATTCTGTGTCCGGTGACGAATATGGACTGGCCTCATTGACACACGTCAACCAGTTTTGTTCCGTATGCTATTTTAGAGCGCCTTGTTCCTCGGGCTCGGGTAATCAAGGGACAGCTGAGCCATCCGCCTCTGGGATCCTGTCCTCCGAGAGTCGAGTTCCCTACCAATTCATACTTCTACACATGCGGGTAACCCAGTTTCTGATTCCTCCATTTCGGGTGGCGTGTTCCCCCTGTAGGTTGCTGCACACTTTTGCTTCCACATAATGTTGGTGATTGTTCGTCTGCAGAGTATAGACGTTTATTTGAGAATGTGCTCGTGCCCTATTGTCCCGGGCCTTCCGCCTTGGGGAGGACCTCTACAGTTCCCCGCGGGTGTAACTGTCCCTGAGTGTTGTGCCTTTTCGTTACAGGATTATGCGCCTTCGCGTATTGCTCAGACATGTCTTTCAGTTATTGAATGACCCTATCGTTACCAGATACAGGGATTTTCAGTCTACTAATTTGAATGGTGCACCTCATTAAACATGTGGGGATGAAGTAATCTCCTGATTGTCATTTGATTGAGATCTTTCCCAGTTTTTTGAAAGATAGGGCTCCTTTTGGCTGGTCCTGCGGGCAGGCCTGTGTCTTTTTTGGCGTTAACCTCCAGGTTGCCTTATATTTTATTTGTATCCGATGGGATGTCTTTTATTTGGTTTTGTTTTCTTCTGGAACCTTCTGGGATCGATACTCTTTGTTCTTCTTTGAAAGTTGTTTGGGACACGTTAGTCCTATGTTATAATGTCTGTTTTCTTTTTCCCCTATGAGGGAGCATTTTGCAGCTTGCCGGTTAGGACCCTAAGTGCAGGCTGGTCCTGTTGGGTTCGTTCAGTCTTGTGGCTGTTCAGACACGTGGCGCTGTTCTGCTCGGCTGGTACGGTAGAAGCGCTGAGTGCTCAGGTTATCATTGTTTTTCATGTCCAACTAAGCACTTGAGAGGACCTGTGGGTCCGTAAGGCGGGTAGGATTCTTTGTCTTTTTAGCCTCCAGTCATAGATGACTGGGTCAGGGGAGTTTTTTCCGCTGCGTCACTCTATCTAACTCTAATATCTTCAGTACACAGAACCCATGTGGTGGAGGGTTGGAGTGCTTAGTGCCCCGTTGCCGCAGTTTGAGGGCTTTGGCCTTAGTTTTTAGCGCTCTGGATGACGTTTGTGGGCCTGATCCAACAGCTTGTATAAGTTTAAGCTGTCTAGCCTGTGGAGGGTTTTCAGTTTGAAACCAGTGCAGCTCTTGGCATCTTGCAGGTGTGCGCATACGCTATTTATAGTGCATCTAGATACAGCTCTTACTCTTGACGTGACTGTCTGAGTGATGAGACCTTTGGGTCTACTTCCATTGTCCCAGGGTGAGTTGGATCTCCTTTTAGGGATCTGTATGCTGGGTGATGGTTGATCCCTGTGGGGACTTTGTTTAGCTTGGGGTTTCCCGAAGCTGGGAAGGCTTAGCGCCTGTCTCTTCCCTGTGTCCTCTGCTGGTGTGGAGGTGATGGGGAGACTAGCCATGCTAGAAGGTTTTTTTGACCTTGAGGTATCCCTTAGGTTGTCCTGAAGCCTTGAGAATACTCTTCATAGGACTTCTAGCCTTGCTCCTTGGAGCGTTGGACTTGGCTAGGGGTGGTTCCTTCCTTTGGTCGGGGTTTCGAGTTCTTTTTTCGCTATCCGGATTCTCTGGATATGCATTCATATCCCTGGTATCTGGCTTTTTGGCCAGGTGAGGTGTTTAGTTCTAGGGTAAGGTTGCCTGAACTATTAGGTGCCCAGACCTGTTTTTCTTCCTGAGACTTCCGATTGCTGAGGCTTGGCTTGGCCTTGCCTTTTTCCTGACCCAGTTTTAGGTTGTTTTGGAGTCTTGGATCTCAGGGCTGGTCGGGGTGTTCCACGGCAGTGGGAACTTGGGCTATGTCCTTGCTCCATCTATCTGACCTGGTCATGGTGACCAGGTTTTCTGAGTCTTCATTACTCTTTGCAACAGAAAATAGAAGAAAGAGAGGGGCGCCTCATGTGTAGAATCACCAAACAAAAAAAATTCTGGTTAGCGCTACGGTTGCATTCCCTGGTGAGCTTGCCAGTGTAACCCGTGGATTCCCTGCTCTGCAGGCGAAGGGGTGGACTGTATCTCTGCTTGGCGAACCAGTTGTAGGGGGGTCCTTTTCTAGGACATTCGTGTTGGGGATTTATCTTCCCATTAGCCAGTGGCTTAGGGCCTTGAGGACAGTTGTTGCCTTCTGGCCTCATCCCTTTTCTTTGGGGATATTCTCCTCCCTATGGGGATGATTGAGTCCTTTCTTGGGGCTTCTCCTGGTTGGGAGGCAGAAAGGGTTCCCCCTGGGGTCTTGCTGGCTCCAGGTCAGACTTTTGGGGCCTTTCCTTGTTAGATCATTAGGTCTATAGTCCTGTCGTCTGTTTCGGAGTCAGGTTGTGCCTGTACTCTGTGGGGATGGCTGTGCTATCCTTACGCTTGTTCCTTTACTAGTTTGGGATTCTTCTGTTCCCTGTTAAGGGATCCCTGAAGCTTGGTTGGTCCAGCTGAGTGGGGGTCTGCAGGTCAGGATGGCCGAGCGGTCTAAAGCACTGCGTTCAGGTCGCAGTCTCCTTTGGATGTGCGGACTTGTTGAGTCTATCTTGTTAGCTCAGTCTGCTAGGATATGGATTTCCTTTTCAACTTGCTCCTTTGCTTTTAGGAGGGGGTTTCCTCTTCCTGCGGGCTCTGAAGGTATACTCTCCTCGGGGAGCCTTGATTGAGGTTTTGTGTCCCCTTTTTTAGTGACCTGTGTGTGGGTCTGGCGGCTTAGGTTGCCTGGAGCGTGCCCTCTGTATGAGGGCTGCTTTTGCAGTTTGCTTTTTGCTTGACTGCTTCTTCCTCCTCGCAAGTACCCTCTGTGTCGGCCAGTTATGGACTCTGGGTTCTTCAACTTGGGGTTTCCGACTGGGTCTCTTCCACATTTCTTTGCGGTTGAATACTTTGGTATTCTCTGTTTATATGTGTCCTGCTTTGTTTTGCAGTTCGGCTTAGCGCTCATTATACCCATACATTTTTTTAAAGCTACTTTAGGAGGGTGTAAGTTATTTCCATTCCTCAAGAGCTTTTTAAGGGTTTATAGTGTTTGTTTTGCTTTGTCAATGCTATAATGGAGCTTTCTGATACTGTCCCTAAATCTACCTTAGAAGCTCAGTCTCCTTAACACCTTCCTACTAAGTGTGTTTATTGTAAATTAGCTGAGGTCTCTCCTCCAGCTTTTTTATGTAATTCATGTTTAAAAATGTTAATGCATTCAGACCAACCTAATGCTGCTTCCAATGGTATTACTGTGCCTTCTGTGTGTGCATTACAGGAGAATGCTACTGTTTTATCACCCTGTGTTGAAAATCTCATCAAAGCTGCAGTTTCTGAGACACTAGCTGCTCTACCGCCTTCAAGTAAGCGTAAAAGGTCAGTTCAAATTTTACCTTCTACTATTACTATGTCTCCTGAAGAACTGCTATGTTTTCAGAGGGTGAAGTTTCCTCTGGTGATGGAGTCTTCTTCTGATGTTGAACTTGAAAACATTCTCTTTATTTAAATTGTACATATTCTCTTTTGAAGGAGGTTTTACTTACTTTAGGGGTTAAAGATTTTAAGGTTTCTCAGAATAAGCCTTTAAATTCAGTTTTTAAGACTGCTAAGCTCCCTGAGGAATTTTCTATCCCTGATGCTATCTCTGACATGGTTTCTAGGGAATGGTCTAAGCCAGGTAATCCATTTAATCCTTCTGCAAGGTTTAAAAAGTTATATCCTTTACCCGCTGCTAATGTTGAATTGTGGGAAACTGTTCCTAAAGTTGATGGGGCTATTTCCACTCTGGGTAAGCATACTACTATCATTTTGGAAGACAGTACTACTTTTTTTTGGAAGACAGTACTACTTTTAAAGATCCTTTGGATAGAAAGAGTCTTTTCATAGAAAGGCCTTTTTACAAGCAGGGTGTGTGCTTAGGCCGGCTATTTCTATTGCTGGTGTGGCTGCTGCTTTAACGTGCTGGTTATCTAGCCTTTAAAAACTGTATTCTGATGACTCTGCTAGTGAAAATCTTTTGGGTTTACTCAAAAGTGACAATTCTTTTATAAGTGATGCTGTGTATTATGAAGATAAATATAAATAAACATGTCTTTGGCAGTTCTTGCTAGGAGAGCCTTATGGCTTAAGTTCTGGTCTGCTGACATGGTGTCAAAATTCAGACTATTGTCTCTTTATTTTCAGGGAAAGAAACAGTTTGGTTCTGATTTAGATTCTATAATATCTATTGTTACTGGAGGTATAGGGGCTTTTCTTACTCAAGATAAGAAGTCTAAAGCTTCTAGTAGTTTTTGTTCCTTTTGTCAGAATAAGGAACAAAAGGTGGACGACTCTGCTCAGAAGCAAGGCACCTCTGGCCCAGTATCGAGGCCTAGTGCTAACTGGAACAAGTCAAAGCAGGCTACAAATTCTATCCCCACTACCAAATCTGCATGAAGGTTTAGCCCCAATCCAGAGTGTTCTGGTAAGGGGGCAGGTTATGCCTTTTATTTAAGATGTTAGGTTATAGTCTGTTTCAGATCCCTGGGTTCTGAATATAGTATACCAGGGTTATCGGGATAGGTTTCAAAACAAGGTCTCCCCAAGGAAGGTATTTTCTGTCCAATGTTCCAAAAAATCCAGTTTCAGATCTGGAAATTATGGGAGTGATTGTACCAGTTGCTTTACAGGAACATTCACATCTCTCTATGGTTTCAAAGAAGGAAGGGACTTTCAGATAATCTTTCAAAATGGAAACTATTCTACCTTTTGTTCAGCAAGATCAGTTTATGTCCACAATAGATTTAAAGGATGTTTATCTTCATCTTCCAATACACAAGGGAACATTACCAGTTAGCATTTTCAGTTTGTTGCTCTACCATGTGGTCTGGCTACAGCTCCAGGTATATTCACAAAAGTTATGGGTGCCCCTAACAGCAAACTTCCCAGGTACTTTGTGAGGTTCAGGGACCCTCAGGCAGAGTAGTAACTCCTTGGTCAGCTTCCTTATCTGTTTCCTTGTCTGGTACTTCTTCCCAGAGAAATCTCCAATATAAGCCTAGAGAAATCTTCAGTAATCCTAATTGCCCCAGCTTGGCTTTACAAGGATTTGGTATGCAGATGTCAAGCTGCCCTCCTTGGTCTCTTCCTATGCGGTCAGATGTTCTGCCTCAGGGTCCATTTTTCCATCCGGATCTCAAGTCTCTGAACTTGGCTTGGAAATTGAACAGTTCGCTCTTAAACATAGAGGTTTCTCTGATTCAGTGATTGAAACCTTAAAGGGACAGTCTAGTCAAAAATAATCTTTCATGATTCAGAAAGGGCATGTCATTTTAAACAACTGTCAGGGTGTTTGCCATGTGCTGCTGGCAGCCATTTTACTCACCTCTCTTCCTGACTTGGTGCATTGTGGGGGATGCTGCTCAATTCCTGCCCTTCCTTTTATGGCCAAACTGGTGTGCATCATCCATGTGAGACAGGATGCAGTCTCAGAATTGTGATGTCATCACTTATTATTTAAAGGACCTCTGTTCAGTATGCTTTTCCTTTGCGTTGTCTCAGACCTGTTTGTGAGAGTTCCTGTGTATTACCTGGCTGCCTGACGTCCTTCCTGGTTCCTGGCTTGTTCCTGACTCTGCTGTTTTCCTTGTTCCTGATTCCGGCTCATCTGACTATTCACTTTGGCTCCTGACTCGGCTCGTCTGACTACCAGCTCTGGTTTTTATTCCTGGCTTATTTGACTTGTGGACTTTTTATTATTTTTTGCTATTAATAAAGGTGTGATTATTTTTGCACTTCTCGTCTCAGTCTGATTCCTGGCACCCTGACATTACGCAAAGGCCATGAATCCTGATGGTGCTAATAATCCACCTTTACTTGCCATCATTTCCAGGATGGATGTACAGGATCACCGCTTGGATCAATTTGCACTAGCCCTGCAAACCCTGCTGACTCGCACTGCACATTTGGACCAAAGTGTCCCGCAAGTTATGGCTGCTCCTGTTTCCGCTGCTGCACCTATGCCTACCAGGAGCATGTCAGGTTCTGTACCTCTACCTCAGTGATATGGAGGCGATCCTATTCAGTGCAGAGGGTTTTTGAACCAGGTGGGCATTTACTTTGAGATGTTACCTCAGGCTTTTCCCTCTGACAGAGCTAAGGTGGGATTTCTCATCTCGTTACATTTTAAACAACTGTCAGGGTGTTTGCCATGTGCTGCTGGTAGCCATTTTACTCACCTCTCTTCCTGACTTGGTGCATTGTGGGGGATGCTGCTCAATTCCTGCCCTTCCTTTTATGGCCAAACTGGTGTGCATCATCCATGTGAGACAGGATGCATTCTCAGAATTGTGATGTCATCACTTATTATTTAAAGGGCCTCTGTTCAGTATGCTTTGCCTTTGCATTGTCTCAGACCTGTTTGTGAGAGTTCCTGTGTATTACCTGGCTGCCTGACGTCCTTCCTGGTTCCTGGCTTGTTCCTGACTCTGCTGTTTTCCTTGTTCCTGATTCCGGCTCATCTGACTATTCACTTTGGCTCCTGACTCTGCTCGTCTGACTACCAGCTCTGGTTTTTATTCCTGGCTTATTTGACTTGTGGACTTTTTATTATTTTTTGCTATTAATAAAGGTGTGATTATTTTTGCACTTCTCGTCTCAGTCTGATTCCTGGCACCCTGACATTACGCAAAGGCCATGAATCCTGATGGTGCTAATAATCCACCTTTACTTGCCATCATTTCCAGGATGGATGTACAGGATCACCGCTTGGATCAATTTGCACTAGCCCTGCAAACCCTGCTGACTCGCACTGCACATTTGGACCAAAGTGTCCCGCAAGTTATGGCTGCTCCTGTTTCCGCTGCTGCACCTATGCCTACCAGGAGCATGTCAGGTTCTGTACCTCTACCTCAGTGATATGGAGGCGATCCTATTCAGTGCAGAGGGTTTTTGAACCAGGTGGGCATTTACTTTGAGATGTTACCTCAGGCTTTTCCCTCTGACAGAGCTAAGGTGGGATTTCTCATCTCGTTACATTTTAAACAACTGTCAGGGTGTTTGCCATGTGCTGCTGGCAGCCATTTTACTCACCTCTCTTCCTGACTTGGTGCATTGTGGGGGATGCTGCTCAATTCCTGCCCTTCCTTTTATTGCCAAACTGGTGTGCATCATCCATGTGAGACAGGATGCAGTCTCAGAATTGTGATGTCATCACTTATTATTTAAAGGGCCTCTGTTCAGTATGCTTTGCCTTTGCATTGTCTCAGACCTGTTTGTGAGAGTTCCTGTGTATTACCTGGCTGCCTGACGTCCTTCCTGGTTCCTGACTTGTTCCTGACTCTGCTGTTTTCCTTGTTCCTGATTCCGGCTCATCTGACTATTCACTTTGGCTCCTGACTCTGCTCGTCTGACTACCAGCTCTGGTTTTTTTCCTGGCTTATTTGACTTGTGGACTTTTTATTATTTTTTGCTATTAATAAAGGTGTGATTATTTTTGCACTTCTCGTCTCAGTCTGATTCCTGGCACCCTGACATTACGCAAAGGCCATGAATCCTGATGGTGCTAATAATCCACCTTTACTTGCCATCATTTCCAGGATGGATGTACAGGATCACCGCTTGGATCAATTTGCACTAGCCCTGCAAACCCTGCTGACTCGCACTGCACATTTGGACCAAAGTGTCCCGCAAGTTATGGCTGCTCCTGTTTCCGCTGCTGCACCTATGCCTACCAGGAGCATGTCAGGTTCTGTACCTCTACCTCAGTGATATGGAGGAGATCCTATTCAGTGCAGAGGGTTTTTGAACCAGGTGGGCATTTACTTTGAGATGTTACCTCAGGCTTTTCCCTCTGACAGAGCTAAGGTGGGATTTCTCATCTCGTTACTCTCTGACACAGCTCTTGCCTAGGCTAATAAACCTGTGATTTCAAATTACCCTGAATTTGTGGCCTCCTTTCGAAGGGTATTTGATGTTCCGGCTCGCTCCTCCTCTGCTGCTAAACGACTCATGTCCATTCAGCAAGGTACAAGATCTGTTGCTCAGTATGCTATTGAGTTCCGTACGCTTGCCGCAGAGGTAGGTTGGAACAATGAAGCCCTTGTTGCCGCCTTCTTTCATGGGCTCTCTGATGCGATTAAAGACAAAGTTGCTGCCAGAGGATCTCGAGGGATTGGTGTCTTTTTTGATCCTAATTGACATCAGACTCAGAGAGAGGCCCTCTTTCAAGGAGCGCTTGCGGAAGCCTCCTGTTCCGTTGTCTCCTACGTGTTCGTTCCCTCCCATGCCTCCTGGTCCCGAGTCACCAGGTACTGCTGAGCCGATGCAGCTGGGATTCACGCGCCTCTTCGTGGCGGAGAGGGCCTTTAGGAGGAGGGAGGGGCTCTGCCTCTATTGTGGGTTACAGGGCCACCTTTTGAAGTCTTGTCCTACACGGCCGGGAAACGCTCACACCTAAGGTCCTGTCGGGGCAGACCTTGGGTGTTTTATCCTCGTCCCCGGAACCGCTAAAGGAGAAACCTTTGATCACGGTTGTCCTTTCCTGGGTGGACTCCTCCATAGTCACCCAGGCTCTTGTTGACTCCGGTGCTGCGGGCTATTTCATTGACAGTGCTTTTGTATCAAAGCACTCCATTCCTGTTTTGCCTCAGTCCGTTCCGCTTGCTATTGAGGCCATTGATGGCAGGCCCCTTCAGCCCGCACTCGTTACTCACGAAACTGCTCCGTTGTCCATGGCTGTTGGGGCTCTCCATTTTGAAACCCTCCAGTTCCAGGTGATAAACTCTCCGCATTTTCCGGTTGTTCTGGGTTATCCCTGGCTCCAAAAGGACAATCCCAGTCTCGACTGGTGCAGGTCCGAAATTTTGTCGTGGTCCCTGCAATGTATTTCCACTTGTCTTCGGAAACCAGTTAAAGTCTTGTGCACTTCTTCGGTTTCTCAATTGCCAGAGGAGTACCGAGAGTTCCTAGACGTGTTTGACAAGGTGCGTGTCGGTACGTTGCCTCCTCACCTGTCTTACGATTGTGCCATAGACCTGCAACCCGGAGCCATTCCTCCTCGGGGCCGGGTGTACCCGCTGTCTGTTGCAGAGAATTGTGCTATGGAGGAGTATGTTGCTGATGCTCTGTCGCGGGGGATCATCCGCAAATCCTGCTCTCCTGCAGGGGCTGGCTTCTTCTTTGTGAAGAAAAAGGGTGTCGAGTTAAGACCATGCATTGATTATAGGGGTCTTAATCGTCTTACCATTAAGAATGCTTACCCTATTCCGCTTATTACGGAACTCTTTGACCGCCTCAAGGGAGCTACGGTCTTTACTAAACTTGATTTGAGAGGAGCATACAATCTCGTTAGGATTAAGGAGGGCCACGAATGGAAAACAGCATTTAACACCAGGAGCGGGCATTAGGAGTATCTTGTAATGCCCTTTGGCCTATGTAATGCTCTTGCTGTTTTTCAGGAATTTATTAATGATGTCCTACGAGATATGTTGCAACAGTGTGTTGTGGTGTACTTAGACGACATCCTCATACACTCACCCACACTTGAGGCTCATCGTTCTGATGTTACACGGGTTCTTCAGAGACTACGTGAGAACGGCCTGTTTTGTAAACTCGAGAAATGTGAGTTCCTTCAGACTCAAGTAACCTTCCTAGGTTATGTTATCTCCGTTGCAGGGTTCTCCATGGATCCTGACAAGTTATCTGCAGTTCTGCAGTGGCCTCGCCCAGTTGGTCTTCGGTCTATTCAACATTTTTTGGGGTTCGCCAATTACTTTAGAAAGTTTATTACAAACTTTTCTTCCTTGGTCAAACCTATCACAGACATGACCCGTAAAGAGAATGATCCACTCCATTGGTCACCTACTGCCATTAAGGCCTTTGATAGTCTTAAGACTGCCTTTGCTGCCGCTCCAGTTCTGGCTCATCCTAACCCTGTCCTGCCTTTCGTTCTTGAGGTTGATGCATCTGAGACTGGAGTAGGTGCCCTCTTGTCTCAACGTCCTACGCCTGCCGGTTCCTTGCATCCGTGTGTTTTCTTCTCTAAGAAATTGTCTCCAGCGGAGTGCAATTATGAAATTGGCGACAGGGAATTACTGTGTAAAACAGAATGAGAAGCAGTCTGCCAGGAACGAACAGCAGCATCAATAGCTTGTTCTATGGCCCTGTTGCCACCTGGTAGTAGCTTCTTTCTGCCCAATTGTGCTTTTCACAGAGGAAAACTTTCCTGTAGTATATCAGTCTGATCCCGCCGACATGGTCAGTCCAGCCCCGAAATACCAGGCAATTCTCCTCTGAACAAGGAACATGACAACCCCAGACGATCGTTTCGGCCTCCTTTGGGCCTCGTTAGTGAGGTGCAGCCATATCCCTCTAAGCACATTGGGCAAGGAGTCCACGTCTGGTTTCCCCCATCACCCATAGGGAGACTATCCCCAGGGTCATATTTACATATGCAAAATAGAATGAGAAGCAGTCTGCCAGGAACGAACAGCAGCATCAATAGCTTGTTCTATGGCCCGGTTGCCACCTGGTAGTAGCTTCTTTCTGCCCAATTGTGCTTTTCACAGAGGAAAACTTTCCTGTAGTATATCAGTCTGATCCCGCCAACATGGTCAGTCCAGCCCCGAAATACCAGGCAATTCTCCTCTGAACAAGGAACATGACAACCCCAGACAATCGTTTCGGCCTCCTTTGGGCCTCGTCAGTGAGGTGCAGCCATATCCCTCTAAGCACATTGGGCAAGGAGTCGACGTCTGGTTTCCCCCATCACCCATAAGGAGACTATCCCCAGGGTCATATTTACATATGCAAAACAGAATGAGAAGCAGTCTGCCAGGAACGAACAGCAGCATCAATAGCTTGTTCTATGGCCCGGTTGCCACCTGGTAGTAGCTTCTTTCTGCCCAATTGTGCTTTTCACAGAGGAAAACTTTCCTGTAGTATATCAGTCTGATCCCGCCGACATGGTCAGTCCAACCCCCGAAATACCAGGCAATTCTCCTCTGAACAAGGAACATGACAACCCCAGACGATCGTTTCGGCCTCCTTTGGGCCTCGTCAGTGAGGTGCAGCCATATCCCTCTAAGCACATTGGGCAAGGAGTCCACGTCTGGTTTCCCCCATCACCCATAGGGAGACTATCCCCAGGGTCATATTTACATATGCAAAACAGAATGAGAAGCAGTCTGCCAGGAACGAACAGCAGCATCAATAGCTTGTTCTATGGCCCGGTTGCCACCTGGTAGTAGCTTCTTTCTGCCCAATTGTGCTTTTCACAGAGAAAAACTTTCCTGTAGTATATCAGTCTGATCCCGCCGACATGGTCAGTCCAGCCCCGAAATACCAGGCAATTCTCCTCTGAACAAGGAACATGACAACCCCAGACGATCGTTTCGGCCTCCTTTGGGCCTCGTCAGTGAGGTGCAGCCATATCCCTCTAAGCACATTGGGCAAGGAGTCCACGTCTGGTTTCCCCCATCACCCATAGGGAGACTATCCCCAGGGTCATATTTACATATGCAAAACAGAATGAGAAGCAGTCTGCCAGGAATGAACAGCAGCATCAATAGCTTGTTCTATGGCCCGGTTGCCACCTGGTAGTAGCTTCTTTCTGCCCAATTGTGCTTTTCACAGAGGAAAACTTTCCTGTAGTATATCAGTCTGATCCCGCCAACATGGTCAGTCCAGCCCCGAAATACCAGGCAATTCTCCTCTGAACAAGGAACACGACAACCCCAGACGATCGTTTCGGCCTCCTTTGGGCCTCGTCAGTGAGGTGCAGCCATATCCCTCTAAGCACATTGGGCAAGGAGTCCACGTCTGGTTTCCCCCATCACCCATAGGGAGACTATCCCCAGGGTCATATTTACATATGGCTGCACCTCACTGACGAGGCCCAAAGGAGGCCGAAACGATCGTCTGGGGTTGTCATGTTCCTTGTTCAGAGGAGAATTGCCTGGTATTTCGGGGCTGAACTGACCATGTCGGCGGGATCAGACTGATATACTACAGGAAAGTTTTCCTCTGTGAAAAGCACAATTGGGCAGAAAGAAGCTACTACCAGGTGGCAACCGGGCCATAGAACAAGCTATTGATGCTGCTGTTCGTTCCTGGCAGACTGCTTTTCATTCTGTTCGACAGGGAATTACTGGCCATAATTTTGGCACTTAAGGAATGGAGGCATCTTCTCGAGGGTACTAGTGTGCCAGTGCACATTCTTACTGACCACAAGAATTTAACTTATCTATCTGAAGCAAAACATTTGTCGCCCCGACAGGCCAGATGGGTGCTATTTTTGTCTCGGTTTAATTATGTGGTCTCCTACATGCCTGGTAGTAAGAATGTTAGGGCTGATGCCCTCTCTCGACAATTTTCGCATCTGTGCAAGGAGGAGTCTGTACCTACTCCTGTTAAACCTCCTGACCATATTTTGGCTACCATACGTACTAATTTGACTTCTCCCTGGCTGCACAAACCAATGCACCTCCTGAGAAACCTAGTGGTAAGTGTTTTGTTCCTGAGAATCTTCGAATTAAACTTTTGCACACTTACCACTATCCGAAAGCCGCAGGTCACCCAGGCAAGAACCAAATGATTTGGTTTGTCACTCGACAATTCTGGTGGCCAGGTCTTCGTTCTGATGTTGCTGAGTATGTTGCCTCCTGCTCAGTTTGTGCACAGAATAAGACTCCTCGACGTCTTCCTGTGGGTCTTCTTCAACCTATTGCTAATGGTGAGCGTCCTTGGACACATCTTTCCATGGACTTCATTGTCGAGCTCCCTGTTTCCAATGGCAATACTGTTATCCTTATGGTGGTTGACCGTTTTTCTAAAATGTCACATTGCATTCCCTTGATGAAGCTGCCTACCGCTCAGGAGCTTGCTTCAATTTTTGCCCGGGAGGTCTTCCGTTTACATGGGTTACCCAAGGAGATAGTGTCGGACCGGGGTAGCCAGTTTGTCTCTAGATTTTGGCGTTCCTTTTGTGCTCAAATGGGGATCCAGCTTTCCTTCTCCTCGGCATATCACCCTCAATCTAATGGGGCTGCAGAATGGTCTAATCAAGCTCTGGAACAGTTCCGCCGTTGCTATGTCTCAGATCACCATAATAATTGGTCTGAACTGTTACCGTGGGCATAGTTTTCTCGTAATACTGCTATTAATGCTTCCTCCAAGATATCCCCGTTCATGGCGAATTATGGGTTTTAACCATCCTTGTTGCCCGATTCATTCATGTCTCAGGGTATTCTGGCTTTGGAGGAGCATCTCCGGCAACTCCGTTCCATGTGGGTGCAGATTCAGGATTGCCTTCATCGTTCTATGCAGCGCCAAAAGTTCCAGGCTGATCGTAGGCGTCTGCCCGCACCTTCCTGCCAGGTTGGTGAGAGAGTTTGGCTGTCCTCCCGCAACTTGATACTTCGTGTGCCTTCCAATAAATTGGCTCCCCGTTATGTTGGTCCTTTTCGAATACTCCGACGGGTTAATCCTGTGGCCTACGCTCTTGACCTTCCTCCTGCTGTGCGCATCTCCAATGTTTTTCATGTCTCCCTCTTGAAACCATTGGTTTGTAATCGGTTTACCACTGTGTTGCCTTGTCCCCGTCCTATCTTTGTTGACAACCATGAGGTCAGCAGCATTATTGACTCTCGTATGTCCAGGGGCAGTGTACAGTATTTGGTTCAGTGGAGAGGCTACGGTCCGGAGGAGCGTTCTTGGGTTCCCTCCTCTGATGTTCATGCTCCCGCCCTCCTCCGTGCCTTCCATGCCCGTTTCCCCAATAAGCCTTTTGTCTTTCCGTGGGGGAGGTTGTTGAGGGGAGGGTACTGTCAGGGTTTTTTCCCTGTTGTGTTTGCCATGTGCTGCTGGCAGCCATTTTACTCACCTCTCTTCCTGACTTGGTGCATTGTGGGGGATGCTGCTCAATTCCTGCACTTCCTTTTATGGCCAGACTGGTGTGCATCATCCATGTGAGACAGGATGCAGTCTCAGAATTGTGATGTCATCACTTATTATTTAAAGGGCCTCTGTTCAGTATGCTTTGCCTTTGCGTTGTCTCAGACCTGTTTGTGAGAGCTCCTGTGTATTACCTGGCTGCCTGACGTCCTTCCTGATCCCTGGCTTGTTCCTGACTCTGCTGTTTTCCTTGTTCCTGATTCCGGCTCGTCTGACTATTCGCTTTGGCTCCTGACTCGGCTCGTCTGACTACCAGCTCTGGTTTTGATTCCTGGCTTGTTATTTGACTTGTGGACTTTTTATTATTTTTTGCTATTAATAAAGGTGTGATTATTTTTGCACTTCTCGTCTCAGTCTGATTCCTGGCACCCTGACATTAATTTTCCCATTTTTTTTTATCATCAATTTTAATTTGTTCTCTTGGTATTCTTAGTTGAAAGCTAAATCTAGGTAGGTTCATATGCTAATGTCTTAGCCCTTGAAGGCTGCCTCTTATCTGAATGCATTTTGACAGTTTTTCACAACTAGGGGGCCATATAGATAACATTGTGCTCACGCCCATGGAGTTACCACTGATTGGCTAGAATGTAAGGTTTCCAAAAGAACTGAAATATGGGGGCAGTCTGTAAAGGCTTAGATACAAGGTACAGAGATAAAAAGTATATTAATTTAACCATGTTGGTTATGCAAAACTGGGGAATGGTTAATAAAGGGATTATCTATTTTTAAACAATAAAAATTCAGGTGTAGACTGTCCCTTTAATTCAGGCCTGTAACTAGGAAGATTTATCAGAGGGCCTTTATTTCTTAAAGCATAGATTGTGTTTTTTCCTGGCATTCTTTTAGAATTCCTAGGATTTTGCCGTTTTTACAGGATGGTCTGGATAAGGGCCAATCTGTCAGTTCTCGGAAGGGCAAACTTCTTTCAGTTTTATTTCATAGGAAGATTGATAATCTTCCTGTTCATGGCTTTGGTCCACATTAAGTCTGTGATCAAGCCAATTTCTCCTCCATGGAATCTTAACCTAGTGTTAAAGGACCAGTCAACACTTTAAGATTTCAGCATAAACATGTGCATAATGTAAAAATTAGGGATGTCGAAAATAATCGTCACCACGATGCAGCAGTGAACGATTCTGCATCGATGCAGTGAAGATCTGAATCGATTTTGGGTCAGTGACGTCATGGGCAGGGGATTTCAGTTAGTGCTGTTTACCCTGTCTCCCAACAAAATAACTGGCTCCTCAGGTGGCTTCTGTAGGTGAGGAAATGGAACACTCTGATCTTGTACTGTCAGTTTCCTGTTTTACTCATTGCTCCGTTTTTAAACTTGACTGTTGTTCTGGAGCCACAACATAAGCCTTTCCAAGCCGCCTCCTCCCCCTGTATGTCAGTTTGTTTATTATTTTATTGCAGGTACTGAAAGTTTGCCCTCCCTTCACTGACTACTGCTTTATTTAATACTATTGGTAGTACTAGCAGTCAGTGCCCATCGCTGTTCTACGTTATCAGCAGCTAATTCAGAGGGATTATATGAATTCCTGTGACACTGGCTACCGAGAGCCTCTCTCTGACGTGCACAATATTACACTACGTAAAACAGCGATAGGCACTGACTGCTAGTACTACCAATCGTATTAAATAAAGCAGCAGTCAGTGAAGGGAGGGCAAACTTACAGTACATGCAATAAAAAAATAAACAAACTGACATACAGGGGAGGAGGCGGCTTGGAAAGGCTTATGTTGTGGCTCCAGAACAACAGTCAAGTTTAAAAACGGAGCGATGAGTAAACCAGAGTGTTCCATTTCCTCACATACCGCGGGGGTCAGGTAAGACACCAAGGATGGCTGCTTGCAATAAAAGAATAAACAAACTGACATACAGGGGAGGAGGCGGCTTGGAAACGCTTATGTTTTGGCTCCAGAACAACAGTCAAGTTTAAAAACGGAGAAATTAGTAAAATAGGAAACTGACAGTACAAGATCAGAGTGTTCCATTTCCTCACATACCGCGGGGGTCAGGTAAGACACCAAGGATGGCTGCTTTGGAGACTTATCCACCGCTCCCACGCTGAGTCCCAGCATATCTGCGGCTGCCTCCGCTACTACTCTCCCACAGCTACTACTCTCCCACAGTTATCTACCTTTGAGGTTTTATAAAGTGTCTTGTTTTTCTATGGGGCAGACTGGCACTGTCTGCTATAAGTTCTCTCTTTTTATACAGTGCAGTTTAGTTCACCTCTTCTCTGTCTTGGGTGCTCTGTACTGTATATCAATCGTATACAGTTTATATATATATATATATATATATATATATATATAGTTAGTGTGTATGGTATATATATATATATATATATATAAAAATATGGAATAGAACAAGTTCATGAAAATCATGGGCAGTAATCGTGATATTGAATCGTTGACAGGATAATCGAATCGTGAGACCAGTGAAGATGCACACCCCTAGCGCATGCCCAATCATAATCAGTGACGTCACATATGACATCACCGGCAAACGGGATTGTGCTTCTTTGGTGGAGCAGTGCACGTAAAAGCAGTGTGCACTGTCCACATAGGCAGAAAAGCTTCTGCCCGCTCCACACAGCGTCGGGTGGGAACCTGGAAGAGACTGACAGAGAGGCGCGGTGAGGAGGACACTCAGTAAAATGTGCCCTAAGCAATGAGAGTTCCCCTTTACAATCGCAAAACATCGCCCTCTCAGGCTTCAGGAATTTCATCATATTTTTCAGCAGTGCAAAGCAACAAGAGTTAGTCCGGTTTTAAAGCAAAACAATTCACTACATTAAGCCTCTGATGGATTACATGAATAATAAGTCTAGTGCAGCCACAGTGACCTATTTGTAAGCAGTGAGTATATATGGCAGTGAAGATCCGTCTGACTTGCGGACCGCTATCGTCAAAGGTAAACTAAGCAATAGAGATCACTTCCTGGATGAAAAGGTAACAGGGAAGTTCGAGTGTGCTTTCAGCTATAATGATCAACTTTAGGCTCAACTTCAGATGGGCTGTCACAGATCTAAGAACTTTATTCCGACCCGGCCAGCCTTTCCTGTACACCGTTTAATAGTGAATAGTTTTGCTTTAAAACCTAACTCTTGTTGTTTTGCACTGCTGAAAAATATTGAAAAATATGATGAAGTCCCTGAAGAGGGCGATGTTTTGCGATTGTAAAGGGGAACTCTGATGCAAGTGGCGTGACACTTGTCTGCCATATAAAGATGCCCCTCAATGTGTTACAGCTTTCACCGGAAGACAAAGGGTAAACAGATGCATTGTCAAATGCCCAGATAACACAACAAACTGCATTGGATCTATCATTGTGGTCGATTATGTTTATTGCAAATCTGTATGTCACTTGGTCCAAATCTTTTTTGTTTAGGATGGAACATACTTCACAAAAGGTTAGAACTTCATTTTAATCCAGTGATTTAGTTTTTATATACATCTGACACACCAATGACAGCTCTCTTCTAAAGTGTAAATGATAGTGTAGATGGAAGTTAAGGGCCTACCCAAGTTGTTTCTTTTAGAGCAGTTTGCTTCCACCTAATGTAACACCTCCAGGCACTGCACTGATTAAAGGGACTTTAAAGTCAGAAAACGAACTGCTTTTAAATTACAGGTTATTTTCTGATAAAATACCCTTAAGAATGTGTTGTTGTTTTTTTAGTGATATGGTAAGCTAAGAAATGGTGTATATATAAGGAGTAATTAAAGGTCCTGTCTTCTGTTTAAGCCCAGATCAACTATGCCTGTTCTGCAGGTACATTTCATAACTGTAGTTAATGTGTGTGCATGTATGTGTGTGTGTGTAATAGTATATGTATGTGTGTGTTTATGTATGTGTGTGTGTAATAGTATATGTATGTGTGTGTTTATGTATGTGTGTGTGTAATAGTATATGTATGTGTGTGTTTATGTATGTGTGTGTGTAATAGTATATGTATGTGTGTGTTTATGTATGTGTGTGTGTAATAGTATATGTATGTGTGTGTTTATGTATGTGTGTGTGTAATAGTATATGTATGTGTGTGTTTATGTATGTGTGTGTGTAATAGTATATGTATGTGTGTGTTTATGTATGTGTGTGTGTAATAGTATATGTATGTGTGTGTTTATGTATGTGTGTGTGTAATAGTATATGTATGTGTGTGTTTATGTATGTGTGTGTGTAATAGTATATGTATGTGTGTGTTTATGTATGTGTGTGTGTAATAGTATATGTATGTGTGTGTTTATGTATGTGTGTGTGTAATAGTATATGTATGTGTGTGTTTATGTATGTGTGTGTGTAATAGTATATGTATGTGTGTGTTTATGTATGTGTGTGTGTAATAGTATATGTATGTGTGTGTTTATATGTGTGTGTGCGTAATAGTATATGTATGTGTGTGTTTATATATGTGGGTGTGTAATATTCTCAATAAAGACATTTTATTAAAAATAACTGCTAATGTAGCATATAAAATATCACATTTTCACAAGTCTTTTGCAGCTTGTGATGGTTAGAGCATGACAATTTAAGCAACTTTCTAATTTACTCCTATTATCAATTTTTCTTTGTTCTCTTGGTAAATGTATTTTATAAAAAAGGATGCTCCTACATCTATCAGTTGCACAAAAATCTCCACTATACAATTAAATAGCAAGATAGATGTGTGTGTGTGTATATATATATATATATATATATATATATATATATATATATATATATATATATATATATATATATATACACACACACACACAAATATATGTATATATTTTATATATATATATATATGCCTGCTTGTAACAAATAAAAACAATGGTGCGTGACAGAGGGGGGAGGGTTCACGTGCACACGCGAGGGGGGTCACGTGCACGCTCACATGCACACATTGGGGGGGGGGGGGGAATGCAAATAGGCTAATCTTGGATTGGAAGACAAAACTTGTCACTCAGTGAGCCCATCCTCCTCTAGACATGGGAGGTGGTCAAGCCTCAGAGCACTTGGTAAAACAGACAGAAGTAAGTTTTATAATAAATGTACTATTTAAATTTTTATTTTGAAAGCTCATATACATTATACACATCTATGTGGCTGTATATTGGTTTTGTGCTGTGTTGACTGGTCCTTTAAAGGGACAGTCTACAATAGAAGTTTTATTGTTTTTAAAAGATAGATAATCCCTTTATTACCCATTCTCCAGTTTTGCATAACCAACACTGTTATATTAATATACTTTTTACCTCTGTGATTACCTTGTATCTAAGAATCTGATACCTGATCACATGACTTTTTAGTTATTATCTATTGACTTGCATCTAGTACTGTGTTGTGCAAAATCTTTAATAACTCCTCGGGTGTGAGCACAATGTTATCTATATGGCCCATGTTAACTAGCAGTCTCCTGTTGTGAAAAGCAAATAAAACAGCATGTGATAAGAGGCTGTCCATAGCGGCTTAGAAACAGGCAGAAATGTAGAGGTTTAAATGTTATAAAGTATATTAATATATCAATGTTTGCCATGCAAAGCTGGGAAATGGGTAGTAAAGGCATTATCTATCTTTTTAAACAATAACCATTTTAGTGTAGACTGTCCCTTTAAGGGTTTTGCAAGCTCCTCCTTTTGAACCTATGCATAAAGTAGAAACTAAACTTTCTTGGAAGGTTTTATTCCTTTTGGCTATCTTTTCTGTTTGAAGAGTTTCAGAGTTACCTACTCTTTCTTGTGTTCCTCCTCATCCTGTTTTTCATCAGGATAAGGCAGTTTTACTAACTACTTTTTATTTTATGCCTAAAGTTGTTTCTTCCGAGAACAGCAGCAGAGAAATAATTTTCCCTTCTTTGCGTTCTGATCCTAAGAATGCTTTAGAGAGATCTTTGCATAATTTGGATATTGTTAGAGCATTGGAATATTATATTGATGCTACCTAGTTTTTTCATTAACTTTTCTGGTGCTAGAAAAGGAGGTGAGAGGGTTTTTATAGAGCTCTTGGGGTTGGGAAATCTTTGCCTCCTCCTAGTGGTAAGGAAGACTAATTCTCAGGAGTAATGGACCATGAAAGAAATACATTTATCAGGTTAGCATACATTATATTTTCTTTAAGTCAATGGCACCTAATAAGGACTGGCTTTGCATCGTGGCTTGCAATAAATGCAATATTGGCTGAAAGAATGTATGGCATTGGCTAGTATGTTCAGTAATTTAGTAATTCATTTTTATAAATATTTTAATTATCCAGCAAGAAGCTAAAACTTGTGATGAGTGATATAACTGTAGAAACCAAAGAAGATTGTGTCAAGGACAGTTCATACGTGGATTGGAGACCGGTATAAAAAATGGAGTAGATATCACGTTGCATACATCCATCAAGCATTAACTCCAGATTCAAATACATTAGTAGTTCAGGAATATCTCTTATATATATATATGTGTGTGTGTATATGTATATCTGCATATTAAGCTGCAGTTTACCTGTCTCATTAACTAGAAAACACTTGTTTAGTGTAGTTTCACAGGGAACAAAAATGTTTCACATTCACAATATTTATGTATTCCAAATTTTATTTACAAAAAATTCTATCTACAATATTTTAAATCTTTTTTTTTTTTATATTGAAAATTAACATTTTTTGCATGTTGTACACACTGCTACCACACCTACAATAGTGCTCCATGTACATTTAATTAAGTCTTCTGAAGATCATTTCATCTGTCAGGTTTCAAAGAGTTTATTAAATGCTGTTCCAACTTCTAAAATCATGTCTCCTGTGGTCATCGAACGTCCAGATTTTTGAAAAGCTTGGTGGTTGCATTGTCTTGTGAGAGAGCATGCTCCAAAGGCTGCCACCAAGAAGGGATTCTGACTAGAAGTAAAAAAAAAAAAATATCAGTAAGTTCACCCACAAAACAGCAATGCAAATACCTCACAATACAGCTAGTCTTTACACACAAAACGTTTTGCTTTAATAAATCAATCACATAGTACCTTTCTTTGGTTGAGTGATTTAACTGAATAATAAAGAATACATAATTTTGCCTAATATAGGAACAGTTTAGTTCTTAGTTAAGAACATAAATGAGCATATGATGATGTATAAGAAATGTGTGAATCAAACAGGTTTCTGTGCTCTTTAAATGTACAAACATTGATGGGTGATAGTACAATTACAATGCCTACCTGTTTACAACACTGGATTGAGTTTAAAACTATATATATATATATATATATATATATATATATATATATATATATATATATATATACACCCTTTTAATGTTATCTGTTGTGTAGCCAGCCACTACCCTCCTCTCAGACAGGGTTCCACCATTTGATTGTTATTACAGTGAATTTTTTATTCTCTTTCATCAGATGGTCAGAGTCCACAAAGACATCACATGTGGGTTTACACTTCACTCCGAGAAGGCAAAAAAAAAAATCCCTACCTACCAGAGATTGAATACCCCCCCCCCCCCACTCTCCCTGAATCCCTCAGTCAAATATTTGCCTCTAAGATGGAGTGAGGTGAATTCTGAAGTGCTTATCTACAATTAGAGCCAGATCTAAACTGTGCCAGATCAGATGTGTTTTTTTCTTGCCGATCCATGCAGGGGCTGCCCTGGTGTAATTATCATAAAAAAAACATAATTTATGCTTACCAGATCAATTCCTTTCCTTCCGGATAGGTAGAGACCACAGCTTCATTCCTTGCTGTTTGGAAATACAACACCTGGCCACCAGTAGGAGGCAAAGACACCCCAGCAAAAAACTTAAATATCCCTCCTACTTCCTCATTACCCCAGTCATTCTGCCGAGGGAACAAGGAAAAGTAGGAGAAACATTCGGGTTTAAATGGTGCCAGAAGAATAAAATAAATAAGGGACCGCACATAGACAAGAAAAAAACATGCAAGGCCATGGACTCTCCCTATCTGGAAGGAAAGGAATTTATCTGGTAAGCATAAATCATGTTTTCCTTCCTAAGATAGGGAGAGTCCACTGCTTTATTCCTTACTGTTGGGAAAATTATACCCAAGCTCCAGAGGACACTGAATATATAATGGGAGGGAACAAAAAGTAAGAGGCAGACCCTATTCTGAGGGCACCACAGCCTCCAAAACTTTTCTCCTGAAAGCTACTTCAGCCGAAGCAAAAACATCAAATTTGTAACATTTTGAAAAAGTATGCAAGGAGGACCAGGTAGCCACCTTACACATTTGATCCATAGAGGTCTCGTTCTTAAAGGCCCAAGAGGAAGCCACTGCTCTAGTGGAATGAGCCGTTATCCTCTAAGGAGGACAATGTCCCGCTGTCTCGTAAGCTAAGCGGATGACACTCCTTAACCAAAAAGATAGGGAAGTCGAAGTAGTCTTCTGCCCCTTACACGTTCCTGAATAGAGAACAAACAAAGAGGAAGATTGTCTAAACTCCTTAGTAGCCTGAAGATAGAACTTCAAGGCGCGAACCACATCCAAATTGTGAAGTAAGCATTCCTTCGATGAAGAAGGATTAGGACACAAGGAAGGAACCACAATCTCCTGATTGATGTTGCGATCTGACACAACCTTAGAAAGAAAACCTAATTTAGTACGTAAAACTGCCTAATCTGCATGAAAAATCAGATATGGGGCTCACATTGCAAAGCAGAGATCTCAGAAACACTGCTCGCAGAGGCAATAGCTAATAAAAAACAGAATTTATGTTTACCTGATAAATTTCTTTCTCCAACGGTGTGTCCGGTCCACGGCGTCATCCTTACTTGTGGGATATTCTCTTCCCCAACAGGAAATGGCAAAGAGCCCAGCAAAGCTGGTCACATGATCCCTCCTAGGCTCCGCCTACCCCAGTCATTCGACCGACGTTAAGGAGGAATAATAGCATAGGAGAAACCATATGGTACCGTGGTGACTGTAGTTAAAGAAAATAAATTATCAGACCTGATTAAAAAACCAGGGCGGGCCGTGGACCGGACACACCGTTGGAGAAAGAAATTTATCAGGTAAACATAAATTCTGTTTTCTCCAACATAGGTGTGTCCGGTCCACGGCGTCATCCTTACTTGTGGGAACCAATACCAAAGCTTTAGGACACGGATGAAGGGAGGGAGCAAATCAGGTCACCTAAATGGAAGGCACCACGGCTTGCAAAACCTTTCTCCCAAAAATAGCCTCAGAAGAAGCAAAAGTATCAAACTTGTAAAATTTGGTAAAAGTGTGCAGTGAAGACCAAGTCGCTGCCCTACATATCTGATCAACAGAAGCCTCGTTCTTGAAGGCCCATGTGGAAGCCACAGCCCTAGTGGAATGAGCCGTGATTCTTTCGGGAGGCTGCCGTCCGGCAGTCTCGTAAGCCAATCTGATGATGCTTTTAATCCAAAAAGAGAGAGAGGTAGAAGTTGCTTTTTGACCTCTCCTTTTACCTGAATAAACAACAAACAGGGAAGATGTTTGTCTAAAATCCTTTGTAGCATCTAAATAGAATTTTAGAGCGCGAACAACATCCAAATTGTGCAACAAGCGTTCCTTCTTTGAAACTGGTTTCGGACACAGAGAAGGTACGATAATCTCCTGGTTAATGTTTTTGTTAGAAACAACTTTTGGAAGAAAACCAGGTTTAGTACGTAAAACCACCTTATCTGCATGGAACACCAGATAAGGAGGAGAACACTGCAGAGCAGATAATTCTGAAACTCTTCTAGCAGAAGAAATTGCAACTAAAAACAAAACTTTCCAAGATAATAACTTAATATCAACGGAATGTAAGGGTTCAAACGGAACCCCCTGAAGAACTGAAAGAACTAGATTGAGACTCCAAGGAGGAGTCAAAGGTTTGTAAACAGGCTTGATTCTAACCAGAGCCTGAACAAAGGCTTGAACATCTGGCACAGCTGCCAGTTTTTTGTGAAGTAACACCGACAAGGCAGAAATCTGTCCCTTCAGGGAACTTGCCGATAATCCTTTTTCCAATCCTTCTTGAAGGAAGGATAGAATCCTAGGAATCTTAACCTTGTCCCAAGGGAATCCTTTAGATTCACACCAACAGATATATTTTTTCCAAATTTTGTGGTAAATCTTTCTAGTTACAGGCTTTCTGGCCTGAACAAGAGTATCGATAACAGAATCTGAGAAACCTCGCTTCGATAAAATCAAGCGTTCAATCTCCAAGCAGTCAGCTGGAGTGAAACCAGATTCGGATGTTCGAACGGACCCTGAACAAGAAGGTCTCGTCTCAAAGGTAGCTTCCAAGGTGGAGCCGATGACATATTCACCAGATCTGCATACCAAGTCCTGCGTGGCCACGCAGGAGCTATCAAGATCACCGACGCCCTCTCCTGATTGATCCTGGCTACCAGCCTGGGGATGAGAGGAAACGGCGGGAACACATAAGCTAGTTTGAAGGTCCAAGGTGCTACTAGTGCATCCACTAGAGCCGCCTTGGGATCCCTGGATCTGGACCCGTAGCAAGGAACTTTGAAGTTCTGACGAGAGGCCATCAGATCCATGTCTGGAATGCCCCAAAGTTGAGTGACTTGGGCAAAGATTTCCGGATGGAGTTCCCACTCCCCCGGATGCAATGTCTGACGACTCAGAAAATCCGCTTCCCAATTTTCCACTCCCGGGATGTGGATAGCAGACAGGTGGCAGGAGTGAGACTCCGCCCATAGAATAATCTTGGTCACTTCTTCCATCGCTAGGGAACTCCTTGTTCCCCCCTGATGGTTGATGTACGCAACAGTCGTCATGTTGTCTGATTGAAACCGTATGAACTTGGTCCTCGCTAGCTGAGGCCAAGCCTTGAGAGCATTGAATATCGCTCTCAGTTCCAGAATATTTATCGGTAGAAGAGATTCTTCCCGAGACCAAAGACCCTGAGCTTTCAGGGATCCCCAGACCGCGCCCCAGCCCATCAGACTGGCGTCGGTCGTGACAATGACCCACTCTGGTCTGTGGAATGTCATCCCTCGTGACAGGTTGTCCAGGGACAGCCACCAACGGAGTGAGTCTCTGGTCCTCTGATTTACTTGTATCTTTGGAGACAAGTCTGTATAGTCCCCATTCCACTGACTGAGCATGCACAGTTGCAATGGTCTTAGATGAATGCGCGCAAAAGGAACTATGTCCATTGTCGCTACCATCAACCCGATCACTTCCATGCACTGAGCTACGGAAGGAAGAGGAACGGAATGAAGTATTCGACAAGAGTCCAGAAGCTTTGGAATTAGCCAATTTGAGAGCATTGACTCTGTCCATAATCTCCTCATAAGGAGGAGAGTCACTATCGAGCACCTTAATCAGTTCATCAAACCAGAAATATGCGGCTGTAGTGACAGGGACAATGCATGAAATGGGTTGTAGAAGGTAACCCTGCTGAACAAACATCTTTTTAAGCAAACCTTCTAATTTTTTATCCATAGGATCTTTGAAAGCACAACTATCCTCTATGGGAATAGTGGTGCGTTTGTTTAAAGTAGAAACCGCTCCCTCGACCTTGGGGACTGACTGCCATAAGTCCTTTCTGGGGTCGACCATAGGAAACAATTTTTTAAATATGGGGGGAGGGACGAAAGGAATACCGGGCCTTTCCCATTCTTTATTAACAATGTCCGCCACCCGCTTGGGTATAGGAAAAGCTTCTGGGAGCCCCGGCACCTCTAGGAACTTGTCCATTTTACATAGTTTCTCTGGGATGACCAAATTTTCACAATCATCCAGAGTGGATAATACCTCCTTAAGCAAAATGCGGAGATGTTCCAATTTAAATTTAAAAGTAATCACATCAGATTCAGCCTGCTGAGAAATGTTCCCTAAATCAGTAATTTCTCCCTCAGACAAAACCTCCCTGGCTCCCTCAGATTGGGTTAGGGGCCCTTCAGAGATATTAATATCAGCGTCGTCATGCTCTTCAGTAACTAAAACAGAGCATCCACGCTTACGCTGACAAGGGTTCATTTTGGCTAAAATGTTTTTGACAGAATTATCCATTACAGCCGTTAATTGTTGCATAGTAAGGAGTATTGGCGCGCTAGATGTACTAGGGGCCTCCTGAGTGGGCAAGACTCGTGTAGACGAAGGAGGGAATGATGCAGTACCATGCTTACTCCCCTCACTTGAGGAATCATCTTGGGCATCATTGTCATTATCACATAAATCACATTTATTTAAATGAATAGGAATTCTGGCTTCCCCACATTCAGAACACAGTCTATCTGGTAGTTCAGACATGTTAAACAGGCATAAACTTGATAAGAAAGTACAAAAAACGTTTTGAAATAAAACCGTTACTGTCACTTTAAATTTTAAACTGAACACACTTTATTACTGCAATCGCGAAAAAACATGAAGGAATTGTTCAAAATTCACCAAACTTTCACCACAGTGTCTTAAAGCCTTGAAAATATTGCACACCAATTTTGGAAGCTTTAACCCTTAAAATAACGGAACCGGAGCCGTTTTAAGCTTTAACCCCTTTACAGTCCCTGGTATCTGCTTTGCTGAGACCCAACCAAACCCAAGGGGAATACGATACCAAATGATGCCTTCAGAAGTCTTTTATCAGTATCAGAGCTCCTCTCACATGCGACTGCATGCCATGCCTCTCAAAAAACAAGTGCGCAACACCGGCGCGAAAATGAGACTCTGCCTATGCTTTGGGAAAGCCCCTAAAGAATAAGGTGTCTAAAACAGTGCCTGCCGATATAAATATATCAAAATACCCAGAATAAATGATTCCTCAAGGCTAAATAAGTGTTAATATCAATCGATTTAGCCCAAAAAATGTCTACAGTCTAAATAAGCCCTTGTGAAGCCCTTATTTACAATCGAAATAAACATGGCTTACCGGATCCCATAGGGAAAATGACAGCTTCCAGCATTACATCGTCTTGTTAGAATGTGTCATACCTCAAGCAGCAAAGGACTGCAAACTGTTCCCCCAACTGAAGTTAATGCTCTCAACAGTCCTGTGTGGAACAGCCATGGATTTTAGTTACGGTTGCTAAAATCATTTTCCTCATACAAACAGAATTCTTCATCTCTTTTCTGTTTCTGAGTAAATAGTACGTACCAGCACTATTTGAAAATAACAAACTCTTGATTGAATAATGAAAAACTACAGTTAAACACTAAAAAACTCTAAGCCATCTCCGTGGAGATGTTGCCTGTACAACGGCAAAGAGAATGACTGGGGTAGGCGGAGCCTAGGAGGGATCATGTGACCAGCTTTGCTGGGCTCTTTGCCATTTCCTGTTGGGGAAGAGAATATCCCACAAGTAAGGATGACGCCGTGGACCGGACACACCTATGTTGGAGAAACAGAATTTATGTTTACCTGATAAATTTCTTTCTCCAACGGTGTGTCCGGTCCACGGCGTCATCCTTACTTGTGGGATATTCTCTTCCCCAACAGGAAATGGCAAAGAGCCCAGCAAAGCTGGTCACATGATCCCTCCTAGGCTCCGCCTACCCCAGTCATTCGACCGACGTTAAGGAGGAATATTTGCATAGGAGAAACCATATGGTACCGTGGTGACTGTAGTTAAAGAAAATAAAATATCAGACCTGATTAAAAAAACCAGGGCGGGCCGTGGACCGGACACACCGTTGGAGAAAGAAATTTATCAGGTAAACATAAATTCTGTTTTCTCCAACATAGGTGTGTCCGGTCCACGGCGTCATCCTTACTTGTGGGAACCAATACCAAAGCTTTAGGACACGGATGAAGGGAGGGAGCAAATCAGGTCACCTAAATGGAAGGCACCACGGCTTGCAAAACCTTTCTCCCAAAAATAGCCTCAGAAGAAGCAAAAGTATCAAACTTGTAAAATTTGGTAAAAGTGTGCAGTGAAGACCAAGTCGCTGCCCTACATATCTGATCAACAGAAGCCTCGTTCTTGAAGGCCCATGTGGAAGCCACAGCCCTAGTGGAATGAGCTGTGATTCTTTCGGGAGGCTGCCGTCCGGCAGTCTCGTAAGCCAATCTGATGATGCTTTTAATCCAAAAAGAGAGAGAGGTAGAAGTTGCTTTTTGACCTCTCCTTTTACCTGAATAAACAACAAACAAGGAAGATGTTTGTCTAAAATCCTTTGTAGCATCTAAATAGAATTTTAGAGCGCGAACAACATCCAAATTGTGCAACAAACGTTCCTTCTTTGAAACTGGTTTTGGACACAGAGAAGGTACGATAATCTCCTGGTTAATGTTTTTGTTAGAAACAACTTTTGGAAGAAAACCAGGTTTAGTACGTAAAACCACCTTATCTGCATGGAACACCAGGTAAGGAGGAGAACACTGCAGAGCAGATAATTCTGAGACTCTTCTAGCAGAAGAAATCGCAACTAAAAACAAAACTTTCCAAGATAATAACTTAATATCAACGGAATGTAAGGGTTCAAACGGAACCCCCTGAAGAACTGAAAGAACTAAATTGAGACTCCAAGGAGGAGTCAAAGGTTTGTAAACAGGCTTGATTCTAACCAGAGCCTGAACAAAGGCTTGAACATCTGGCACAGCAGCCAGCTTTTTGTGAAGTAATACCGACAAGGCAGAAATCTGTCCCTTCAGGGAACTTGCAGATAATCCTTTTTCCAATCCTTCTTGAAGGAAGGATAGAATCCTAGGAATCTTAACCTTGTCCCAAGGGAATCCTTTAGATTCACACCAACAGATATATTTTTTCCAAATTTTATGGTAAATCTTTCTAGTCACAGGCTTTCTGGCCTGAACAAGAGTATCGATAACAGAATCTGAGAATCCTCGCTTCGATAAAATCAAGCGTTCAATCTCCAAGCAGTCAGCTGGAGTGAAACCAGATTCGGATGTTCGAACGGACCCTGAACAAGAAGGTCTCGTCTCAAAGGTAGCTTCCAAGGTGGAGCCGATGACATATTCACCAGATCTGCATACCAAGTCCTGCGTGGCCACGCAGGAGCTATCAAGATCACCGACGCCCTCTCCTGCTTGATCCTGGCTATCAGCCTGGGGATGAGAGGAAATGGCGGGAACACATAAGCTAGTTTGAAGGTCCAAGGTGCTACTAGTGCATCCACTAGAGCCGCCTTGGGATCCCTGGATCTGGCCCCGTAGCAAGGAACTTTGAAGTTCTGACGAGAGGCCATCAGATCCATGTCTGGAATGCCCCACAGGTGAGTGACTTGGGCAAAGATTTCCGGATGGAGTTCCCACTCCCCCGGATGCAATGTCTGCCGACTCAGAAAATCCGCTTCCCAATTTTCCACTCCTGGGATGTGGATAGCAGACAGGTGGCAGGAGTGAGACTCCGCCCAAAGAATAATTTTGGTTACTTCTTCCATCGCTAGGGAACTCCTTGTTCCCCCCTGATGGTTGATGTACGCAACAGTCGTCATGTTGTCTGATTGAAACCGTATGAACCTGGTCCTCGCAAGCTGGGGCCAGGCCTGGAGAGCATTGAATATCGCTCTCAGTTCCAGAATATTTATCGGTAGAAGAGATTCTTCCCGAGACCAAAGACCCTGAGCTTTCAGGGATCCCCAGACCGCGCCCCAGCCTATCAGACTGGCGTCGGTCGTGACAATGACCCACTCTGGTCTGTGGAACATCATCCCTTGAGACAGATTGTCCAGGGACAGCCACCAACGGAGTGAGTCTCTGGTTCTCTGATTTACTTGTATCTTCGGAGACAAGTCTGTATAGTCCCCATTCCACTGACTGAGCATGCACAGTTGTAATGGTCTTAGATGAATGCGCGCAAAAGGAACTATGTCCATCGCCGCCACCATCAACCCGATCACTTCCATGCACTGAGCTATGGAAGGAAGAGGAACGGAATGAAGAATCCGACAAGAGTCCAGAAGCTTTGTTTTTCTGGCCTCTGTTAGAAAGATCCTCATTTCTAAGGAGTCTATAATTGTTCCCAAGAAGGGAACCCTTGTTGACGGGGATAGAGAACTCTTTTCCACGTTCACTTTCCAGCCGTGAGATCTGAGAAAGGCCAGGACAATGTCCGTGTGAGCCTTTGCTTGAGGAAGGGACGACGCTTGAATCAGAATGTCGTCCAGGTAAGGTACTACTGCAATGCCCCTTGGTCTTAGCACCGCTAGAAGGGACCCTAGTACCTTTGTGAAAATCCTTGGAGCAGTGGCTAATCCGAAAGGAAGCGCCACGAACTGGTAATGTTTGTCCAGGAATGCAAACCTTAGGAACCGATGATGTTCCTGTGGATAGGAATATGTAGATACGCATCCTTTAAATCCACCGTGGTCATGAATTGACCTTTCTGGATGGAAGGAAGGATAGTTCGAATGGTTTCCATCTTGAACGATGGGACCTTGAGAAATTTGTTTAAGATCTTGAGATCTAGGATTGGTCTGAACGTTCCCTCTTTTTTGGGAACTATGAACAGATTGGAGTAGAACCCCATCCCTTGTTCTCTTAATGGAACAGGATGAATCACTCCCATTTTTAACAGGTCTTCTACACAATGTAAGAACGCCTGTCTTTTTATGTGGTCTGAAGACAACTGCGACCTGTGGAACCTCCCCCTTGGGGGAAGTCCCTTGAATTCCAGAAGATAACCCTGGGAGACTATTTCTAGCGCCCAAGGATCCAGAACATCTCTTGCTCAAGCCTGAGCGAAGAGAGAGTCTGCCCCCCACCAGATCCGGTCCCGGATCGGGGGCCAATATTTCATGCTGTCTTGGTAGCAGTGGCAGGTTTCTTGGCCTGCTTTCCCTTGTTCCAGCCTTGCATTGGTCTCCAAGCTGGCTTGGCCTGAGAAGTATTACCCTCTTGCTTAGAGGACGTAGCACCTTGGGCTGGTCCGTTTTTACGAAAGGGACGAAAATTAGGTCTATTTTTTGCCTTGAAGGGCCGATCCTGAGGAAGGGCGTGGCCCTTACCCCCAGTGATATCAGAGATAATCTCTTTCAAGTCAGGACCAAACAGCGTTTTCCCCTTGAAAGGAATGTTTAGTAGCTTGTTCTTGGAAGACGCATCAGCCGACCAAGATTTCAACCAAAGCGCTCTGCGCGCCACAATAGCAAACCCAGAGTTCTTAGCCGCTAACTTAGCCAATTGCAAAGAGGCGTCTAGAGTGAAAGAATTAGCCAATTTGAGAGCATTGATTCTGTCCATAATCTCCTCATAAGGAGGAGAGTCACTATCGAGCACCTTAAGCAGTTCATCAAACCAGAAATATGCGGCAGTAGTGACAGGGACAATGCATGAAATGGGTTGTAGAAGGTAACCCTGCTGAACAAACATCTTTTTAAGCAAACCTTCTAATTTTTTATCCATAGGATCTTTGAAAGCACAACTATCCTCTATGGGAATAGTGGTGCGTTTGTTTAAAGTAGAAACCGCTCCCTCGACCTTGGGGACTGACTGCCATAAGTCCTTTCTGGGGTCGACCATAGGAAACAATTTTTTAAATATGGGGGGAGGGACGAAAGGAATACCGGGCCTTTCCCATTCTTTATTAACAATGTCCGCCACCCGCTTGGGTATAGGAAAAGCTTCTGGGAGCCCCGGCACCTCTAGGAACTTGTCCATTTTACATAGTTTCTCTGGGATGACTAAATTTTCACAATCATCCAGAGTGGATAATACCTCCTTAAGCAAAATGCGGAGATGTTCCAATTTAAATTTAAATGTAATCACATCAGATTCAGCCTGCTGAGAAATGTTCCCTAAATCAGTAATTTCTCCCTCAGACAAAACCTCCCTGGCCCCCTCAGATTGGGTTAGGGGCCCTTCAGAGATATTAATATCAGCGTCGTCATGCTCTTCAGTAACTAAAACAGAGCAGCCACGCTTACGCTGACAAGGGTTAATTTTGGCTAAAATGTTTTTGACAGAATTATCCATTACAGCCGTTAATTGTTGCATAGTAAGGAGTATTGGCGCGCTAGATGTACTAGGGGCCTCCTGAGTGGGCAAGACTCGTGTAGACGAAGGAGGGAATGATGCAGTACCATGCTTACTCCCCTCACTTGAGGAATCATCTTGGGCATCATTGTCATTATCACATAAATCACATTTATTTAAATGAATAGGAATTCTGGCTTCCCCACATTCAGAACACAGTCTATCTGGTAGTTCAGACATGTTAAACAGGCATAAACTTGATCAGAAAGTACAAAAAACGTTTTAAAATAAAACCGTTACTGTCACTTTAAATTTTAAACTGAACACACTTTATTACTGCAATTGCGAAAAAACATGAAGGAATTGTTCAAAATTCACCAAATTTTCACCACAGCGTCTTAAAGCCTTGAAAATATTGCACACCAATTTTGGAATCTTTAACCCTTAAAATAACGGAACCGGAGCCGTTTTAAGCTTTAAACCCCTTTACAGTCCCTGGTATCTGCTTTGCTGAGACCCAACCAAACCCAAAGGGGAATACGATACCAAATGACGCCTTCAGAAGTCTTTTATAAGTATCAGAACTCCTCTCACATGCGACTGCATGCCATGCCTCTCAAAAACAAGTGCGCAACACCGGCGCGAAAATGAGACTCTGCCTATGCTTTGGGAAAGCCCCTAAAGAATAAGGTGTCTAAAACAGTGCCTGCCGATATTATTATATCAAAATACCCAGATAAAATGATTCCTCAAGGCTAAATATGTGTTAATAATCAATCGATTTAGCCCAGAAAAAGTCTACAGTTTAAATAAGCCCTTGTGAAGCCCTTATTTACAATCGTAATAAACATGGCTTACCGGATCCCATAGGGAAAATGACAGCTTCCAGCATTACATCGTCTTGTTAGAATGTGTCATACCTCAAGCAGCAAGGGACTGCAAACTGTTCCCCCAACTGAAGTTAATTGCTCTCAACAGTCCTGTGTGGAACAGCCATGGATTTTAGTTACGGTTGCTAAAATCATTTTCCTCATACAAACAGAATTCTTCATCTCTTTTCTGTTTCTGAGTAAATAGTACGTACCAGCACTATTTGAAAATAACAAACTCTTGATTGAATAATGAAAAACTACAGTTAAACACTAAAAAACTCTAAGCCATCTCCGTGGAGATGTTGCCTGTACAACGGCAAAGAGAATGACTGGGGTAGGCGGAGCCTAGGAGGGATCATGTGACCAGCTTTGCTGGGCTCTTTGCCATTTCCTGTTGGGGAAGAGAATATCCCACAAGTAAGGATGACGCCGTGGACCGGACACACCTATGTTGGAGAAAAGAGAACCTTCCAAGATAACAATTTAATGTCAACAGAATGCAGAGGCTCAAATGGAACCTCTTGCAAAACCCGATGAACAAGATTTAGGCTCCAAGGAGGAGCCCCAGATTTAAACACAGGTCTGATCATAATCAGAGCCTTAACAAAGGACTGCACATCTGGAAGCTTGGCCAGTCTCTTGTGCAATAAAACAGACAGGGCCGAAATATGTCCCCTCAGGGAACTAACAGAAAGGCCCTTCTCCAGCCCATCCTGGAGAAAAGATAAGATCCTGGCAACCTTAACTCTGTGCCAGGAAAAACCACGCTCTGAACACCAGAATAAGTAGGTCCTCCACACCTTGTGGAAGATACGTTGAGTAACTGGTTTACTAGCTTGAATAAGAGTATCAATGACACTTTCAGATAAACCTCTCTTGGCTAAGACTAAGCGTTCAATCACCAAGCAGTCAGCCTCAGAGAATCTAGATTTTGATGAACAAATGGACCTTGTATCAGCAGGTCACTGCGACAAGGTAACTTCCACAGAGGAGATGAGGACTTCCCCACTAGATCTGCAAACCACGTCCTTTGCAGCCATGATGGAGCAATCAGGATTACTGATATCTGCTCCTACTTGATGCAGGCTACCACTCGAGGAAGAAGCGGTAATGGAGGAAAAAGATATGAGTTTGAACCTCCAGGGCACTGCTAGTGCATCTATTAGATCCGCTTGGGGATCCCTCGACCCGTACCTGGGTAGCTTGATATTGAGACGAGACGCCATGAGATCTCCGGCGTCCCCCACTTGCTTTATCTCTGCAAACACCTCGGGATGGAGAGACCATTCCCCTGGATGGAAGGATTGCCTGCTGAGAAAAAACGCCTCCCAGTTGTCTACACCCGGAATGTGGATTGCTGACAGCGAACAGCTGTCTGAGATACTTCCTTCATCGTCAAGGAACTTCTTGGTTCCCCTGATGGTTGATGTAAGCCACCAAGGTTATATTGTCTGATTGGAATCTTATCAACTGGGATGAACCCAGAAGTGGCCAAGCCTTCAAGGCCTTGAAGATTGCCGTAGTCCACAACCCCTGTGCCTTCCAGGCACCCCAAACAGATCCCTATCCGGATAGGCTTGCGTCCGTAGTCACAATCTCCCAGGATGGTCTTAAGAAGCATGTCCCTTGGGACAGAGCCACCAAGAGAGCGATTCTCTCGACCGGCTGTCTAATACAATCTGTTGAGACAGATCTGAATGATCGCCGTTCCACTACCTCAGCATGCACAGTTGTAAAGGTCTGAGACGGAACCTGGCAAAAGGAATGATGTCCATGCAGGACACCATGAGACCAATCACCTCCATACACTGAGCCACAGAGGGACTCAAGGAGGTCCGGAGGGCAAGACATGCCGAAGTTAGCTTGCAACGTCTCTGGGCTGTTATAAATATCATCATGGATATATCTATTATAGTACCCAGGAATTCGACACTGGTACTTGGGATAAGAGAACTCATTTCCAAGTTTATCTTCCATCCATGTGATCGAAAAAGACTGAGAAGAGACTCAGAGAATTCTTCCGCAAGACGAAAGGATGGTGGTTCCACCAGAATATCGTCCAAGCATGGGGCTACTGCAATACCCTGAGTTCTGGCAATGGCTAGAAGAGCTCCCAGAACCTTTGTAAAGATTCTTGGAGCAGTAGCTAGGCCAAACAGAAGGGCAATAAACTGGAAGTGCTGGTCCAGGAATGCAAACCTCAGGAACTGAAAGTGTTCCCTGTGGATTGGAACATGAAGGTAAGCGTCCTTCAGATCTATAGTGGTCATAAACTGGCCTTCCTGAATTAAAGGAAGTATGGACCTTATCGTTTCCATCTTCAAGGAAGGGACACTGAGAAATTTGTTTAGGTCCAGAATTGGGCAGAAAGTTCCCTCTTTTGGGACCACGAAAAGGTTTGAATAAAACCCCAAACCTCTTTCTTCAATAGGCACTGAGACAACAACGCCAGAGGAGGATAGATCCCAAACGCACCCTAGAAAGGCATCCCTCTTTTCTGGTCTGGTAGAGAGATTCGAGAGAAGGAATCTGCCCCTTGGCGGATGAGATTTGAAGCCTATTTTGTATCCCTAAGATACCACCTCCAGGACCCACTGATCCTGTACGTCCTTGAACCAGGCGTCTGAAAAAAGAGACAGTCTGCCCCCTACACGATCCGATCCCGGATCGGGGGCCGCCCCTTGATGCCGATTTATTTACAGTGGGCTTCTTATTCCGCTTGGATTTATTCCGGGACTGAGCCGGCTTTCAAGTACTCTTGGGTTGCTCGGAGTTGGAGGAGGATTGTTGTTGTTGGGATTTGTCAGAACGAAAATTAGAAGATTGTCATCCCTTAGACTTGAAAGCCAGATCCTAGAAATACGAAAAAAAAGAAAAGAGGTGCCTAGTGTGATACCGTAAGGACCAAAAGGATAAAGGCTAGTAATATACTCACAAACCAAGGTGCACATCTAGTGCAATAATCAGCAGGCTGAGACTTCAGAGCCGCTCAGCTGACTCAATCCACAGGCATAGGACCAAGCTGGATCACGTTCTCCAAGGAGTTAGCAGAACAATAACAGGAGCGGTTCAAACGTCCACCGGTGCTAAACTCAGTGACCCCAAGAGTCCAAAATCCAATCAACAGGAGCAAGGTGTAGATAAAGTTTCCTTTTATTAAAAACAATTCAAATACACAGGGAACACAGCAACGCATTTCTCAGCGTAAGTGCTTTTTTATCATTCCCTAAGACTTCTTCTTATCTTGCGGTAGGAAGGCACCCTTGCCTCCGGTAACCGTAGAAATAATGAAGTCCAGGCCTGGACAAAATAAAATCTTTCCCTTGAAGGGAAGAGAAAGGGGTCTGGACTCAGAAGTCATATCCGCAGACCAAGACTTCAAGCCAGAGGCCTTTGCATTTAGGCAAATAATTTGCATGTTCGCATCACAGATAAAAGAATTAGCAATTCTCAGAGCTTTAATTCTGTCTTGAATATCCTTGATGGGAGACTCCACCTCAATGAGTTCCAACAAAGAGTCGTACCAGTAGGTAGCCACTCCGGCAACCGCAGCCGCCAGTTGAAACAAAAACAGAATTTATGCTTACCTGATAAATTACTTTCTCCAATGGTGTGTCCGGTCCACGGTGTCATCCATTACTTGTGGGATATTCTCCTCCCCCACAGGGAAAGGCAAGGAGAGCACACAGCAAGAGCTGTCCATATAGTCCCTCCCAGGCTCCGCCCCCCCAGTCATTCGACCGACGGTTAGGAGAAAAAAAGGAGAAACTATAGTGTGCCGTGGTGACTGTAGTGTATAGAGAAAGAAATTCTTCAAACCTGATTAAAAAACCAGGGCGGGCCGTGGACCGGACACACCGTTGGAGAAAGTAATTTATCAGGTAAGCATAAATTCTGTTTTCTCCAACATTGGTGTGTCCGGTCCACGGTGTCATCCATTACTTGTGGGAACCAATACCAAAGCTTTAGGACACGGATGAAGGGAGGGAGCAAATCAGGTTACCTAAACAGAAGGCACCACGGCTTGCAAAACCTTTCTCCCAAAAATAGCCTCCGAAGAAGCAAAAGTATCAAATTTGTAGAATTTGGACAAAGTGTGCAGAGAAGACCAGGTCGCTGCCTTACATATCTGATCAACAGAAGCCTCGTTCTTGAAGGCCCATGTGGAAGCCACAGCCCTAGTAGATTGAGCTGTGATTCGTTCAGGAGGCTGCCGTCCGGCAGTCTCGTAAGCCAATCGTATGATGCTTTTCAGCCAAAAGGAAAGAGAGGTAGCAGTAGCTTTTTTGACCTCTCCTCTTGCCAGAATAAACTACAAACAGAGAAGACGTTTGTCTGAAATCTTTTGTTGCTTCTAAATAGAACTTTAAAGCACGGACTACATCTAGATTGTGTAACAAGCGTTCCTTCTTTGAAACTGGATTAGGACACAAAGAAGGCACAACTATTTCCTGGTTAATATTCTTGTTGGAAACAACCTTTGGAAGGAAACCAGGTTTAGTACGCAAAACAACCTTATCTGAATGGAACACCAGATAGGGCGGATTACACTGCAGAGCAGATAATTCAGAAACTCTTCTAGCAGAAGAATAGCAACCAAAAACAGAACTTTCCAAGATAACAACTTGATATCTATGGAATGTAAGGGTTCAAACGGAACCCCTTGAAGAACTGAAAGAACCAAATTTAGACTCCAGGGAGGAGTCAAGGGTCTGTAAACAGGCTTGATCCTGACCAAAGCCTGAACAAAAGCTTGAACATCTGGCACAGCTGCCAGTCGTTTGTGTAACAAGACAGATAAAGCAGAAATCTGTCCTTTTAGAGAACTCGCTGATAATCCCTTATCCAAACCTTCTTGGAGAAAGGAAAGGATCCTAGGAATTTTAATCTTACTCCATGAGAATCCCTTGGATTCACACCAACAGATATATCTTTTCCATATTTTATGGTAATCTTTCTAGTCACAGGTTTTCTGGCTTGTACCAGAGTATCTATCACAGAATCCGAAAACCCACGCTTAGACAAAATCAAGCGTTCAATTTCCAAGCAGTCAGCTGGAGAGAAATTAGATTTGGATGTTCGAATGGACCTTGTACTAGAAGATCCTGTCTCAAAGGTAGCTTCCATGGTGGAGCCGATGACATATTCACCAGGTCTGCATACCAAGTCCTGCGTGGCCACGCAGGAGCTATCAAAATCACCGAGGCCTTCTCCTGTTTGATCCTGGCTACCAGCCTGGGAATGAGAAGGAACGGTGGAAACGCATAAGCTAGGTTGAAAGTCCAAGGCGCCACTAATGCATCCACTAGAGCCGTCTTGGGATCCCTGGATCTGGACCCGTAGCAAGGAACCTTGAAGTTCTGATGAGACGCCATCAGATCCATGTCTGGAATGCCCCATAATTGGGTCAACTGGGCAAACACCTCCAGGTGGAGTTCCCACTCCCCCGGATGAAAGGTCTGACGACTCAGATAATCCGCCTCCCAGTTTTCCACTCCTGGGATGTGGATCGCAGACAGGTGGTAGGAGTGATCCTCCGCCCATTTGATGATCTTGGTCACCTCTCTCATCGCCAGGGAACTCCTTGTTCCCCCCTGATGGTTGAAGTAAGCAACAGTCGTCATGTTGTCTGATTGGAATCTTATGAACCTGGCCTTTGCTAGTTGAGGCCAAGCCCGGAGAGCATTGAATATCGCTCTCAGTTCCAGGATGTTTATCGGGAGAAGACTCTTCCCGAGACCATAGACCCTGAGCTTTCAGGGAATCCCAGACCGCGCCCCAGCCTAATAGACTGGCGTTGGTCGTGACAATGACCCACTCTGGTCTGCGGAAGCTCATTCCCTGGGACAGGTGATCCTGAGTCAGCCACCAACGGAGTGAGTCTCTGGTCTTCTGATCTACTTGAATCACTGGAGACAAGTCTGTATAGTCCCCATTCCACTGTTTGAGCATGCACAGTTGTAATGGTCTTAGATGAATTCGCGCAAAAGGAACTATGTCCATTGCTGCAACCATCAACCCTACTACTTCCATGCACTGAGCTATGGAAGGCCGTAGAACAGAGTGAAGAACTTGACAAGCGTTTAGAAGCTTTGACTCTCTGACATCTGTCAGGAAAATCTTCATTTCTAAAGAATCTATTATTGTTCCCAAGAAAGGGACTCTTGTTGACGGAGACGGGGAACTTTTTTCTATGTTCACCTACCACCTGTGAGATCTGAGAAAGGCTAGAACAATGTCTGTGTGAGCCTTTGTCTTTGAAAGAGACGACGCTTGAATTAGGATGTCGTCCAAGTAAGGTGCCACTGCAATGCCCCTGGGTCTTAGAACCGCTAGAAGGGACCCGAGCACCTTTGTGAAAATCCTTGGAGCAGTGGCTAGTCCGAATGGGAGAGCCACAATAGGTAATGTTTGTCCAGAAAGGCGAACCTTAGGAACTGATGATGATCTTTGTGGATAGGAATATGCAGATACGCATCCTTTAGATCCACGGTAGTCATAAATTGACCCTCCTGGATTGTAGGTAAAATCGTTTCCATTTTGAACGATGGCACGATGGCACTCTGAGAAATTTGTTTAGAATTTTTAAATCCAGAATTGGTCTGAAAGTTCCCTCTTTTTTTGGGAAAAACCCCTGACCTTGTTCCACAGTTGGAACTGGGAGTATCACTCCCATCTTTAACAGGTCTTCTACACAATGTAAGAATGCCTGTCTATTTACTTGGTTTGAAGATAAGTTAGACATGTGGAACCTTCCCCTTGGGGGTAGTTCCTTGAATTCTAGAAGATAACCCTGAGAGACTATTTCTAGTGCCCAGGGATCCTGAACATCTCTTGCCCAAGCCTGAGCAAAGAGAGAGAGTCTGCCCCCTACTAGATCCGGTTCTGGATCGGGGGCTACCTCTTCATGCTGTCTTGGTAGCAGCAGCAGGTTTCTTGGCCTGTTTACCCTTGTTCCAGCCTTGCATTGATTTCCAAGCTGGTTTAGTCTGGGAAGCGTTACCCTCTTGTCTAGAGGCTGCCGAGTTGGAAGCCGGTCCGTTCCTGAAATTGCGAAAGGAACGAAAATTGGACTTATTCTTAGCCTTGAAAGGTTTATCTTGTGGGAGGGCATGGCCCTTTCCCCCAGTGATGACTGAAATAATCTCTTTCAATTCTGGCCCAAAAGGGGTCTTACCTTTGAAAGGGGTATTAAGCAATTTTGTCTTGGAAGATACATCCGCCGACCAAGACTTTAGCCAGAGCGCTCTGCGCGCCACAATTGTAAACCCTGAATTTTTTGCCGCTAACCTCGCTAACTGCAAAGCGGCGTCTAAAATAAAGGAATTAGCTAACTTAAGTGCGTAAATTCTGTCCATGACTTCCTCATACGGAGTCTCCCTACTGAGCGACTTTTCCAGTTCCTCGAACCAGAACCACGCCTCTGTAGTGACAGGAATAATGCACGAAATAGGTTGAAGGAGGTAACCTTGCTGTACAAAAATCTTTTTAAGCAAACCCTCCAATTTTTTATCCATAGGATCTTTGAAAGCACAATTGTCCTCAATAGGAATGGTCGTGCGCTTGGCTAGAGTAGAAAACTCCCCCTCGACCTTAGGGACTGTTTGCCATGTGTCCTTCCTGGGGTCGACCATAGGGAACAATTTCTTAAATATAGGAGGAGGGACAAAAGGTATGCCTGGCTTCTCCCACTCCTTATTCACTATGTCCGCCACCCGTTTAGGTATCGGAAAAGCATCAGGGTGCACCGGGACCTCAAGGAACTGTCCATCTTGCACAATTTTTCTGGGTTGACCAGATTGTCACAATCATCCAGAGTAGATAGCACCTCCTTAAGTAATGCGCGGAGATGCTCTAATTTAAATTTAAATGTCACAACATCAGGTTCTGCCTGCTGAGAAATTCTTCCTGTATCAGAAATTTCCCCATCTGACAAACCCTCCCTCACTGCCACTTCAGATTGGTGTGAGGGTATGACAGAAAAATTATCATCAGCGCCCTCCTGCTCTACAGTGTTTAAAACAGAGCAATCGCGCTTTCTCTGAAATGCTGGCATTTTGGATAAAATATTAGCTATGGAGTTATCCATTACTGCCGTCAATTACTGCATAGTAACAAGCATTGGCGCGCTAGAAGTACTAGGGGTCGCCTGCGCGGGCATAACTGGTATAGACACAGAAGGAGATGATGTAGAACTATGTCTACTTCCTTCATCTGAGGAATCATCCTGGGCAACTTTACAATTTGTGACAGTTCTGTCCTTACTTTGTTTGGACGCAATGGCACAATTATCACACTATATTTGAAGGGGGAACCACATTGGCTACCATACATACAGAACATGATCTATCCGAAGGTACAGACATGTTAAACAGGCTTAAACTGGTTAATAAAGCACAAAAACCGTTTTAAAACAAAACCGTTACTGTCTCTTTAAATGTTAAACAGGGCACACTTTATTACTGAATATGTGAAAAACTATGAAGGAATTATCCAATCTTTACCAAATTTTCACCACAGTGTCTTAATACATTCAAAGTATTGCACCCCAATTTTCAAGCTGTTATCCCTTAAAATGTGGAAACCGGAGCCGTTTTTCATTTTAACCCCCTTACAGTCCCAGCCCCAGCCTTTGCTGCAACTTCACCAATCCCAGGGGGGTATATGATACCAAATGAAGCCTTCTAGGAACGTTTTTAGTGGATTCCAGACCCTCACACATGCAGCTGCATGTACTGAACTCAAAATTAACTGCACAGTAATGGCGCGAAAATGAGGCTCTGCCTACTACAGAGAAAGGCCCTTCCTGACTGGGAAGGTGTCTTAACAAGTGCCTGGTGCTAAAAACGTTCCCCAATGTTATAAAAGTGTGAAATACAACTTCAAACTACATATAATACTTAAATAAAGCAATCGATTTAGCCCCTAAAAGTGTCTACCAGTTTATAGCCCATAATAAGCCCTTTATTCTGTTTGAGACTAAGAAAATGGCTTACCGATCCCCATGAGGGAAAAATGACAGCCTTCCAGCATTACACAGTCTTGTTAGAAATATGGCTAGTCATACCTTGAGCAGAAAAGTCTGCAAACTGTTCCCCCCAACTGAAGTTATCTCATCTCAACAGTCCTATGTGGAAACAGCAAACGATTTTAGTAACTGCTGCTAAAATCATAATCCTCTCACAAACAGAAATCTTCATCCTTTTCTGTTTCAGAGTAAATAGTACATACCAGCACTATTTTAAAATAACAAACTCTTGATAGAAGAATAAAAAACTACAACTAAACACCACAAACTCCTCACCATCCCCGAGGAGATGCTACTTGTTCAGAGCGGCAAGGAGAATGACTGGGGGGGGGCGGAGCCTGGGAGGGACTATATGGACAGCTCTTGCTGTGTGCTCTCCTTGCCTTTCCCTGTGGGGGAGGAGAATATCCCACAAGTAATGGATGACACCGTGGACCGGACACACCAATGTTGGAGAAAATCCTGTATGTTGAAACATCAGGTTTCCATTTACTTATCCATCGGCTCTCTGAACGAAGAACTAACCTCAAGATGTATAGTAGTACATTTAGCAAGCACAGAGATCACACCATCCATCTTAGGAATGGAGCCCCACAAATCCAGTTGAGAGTCCGGGACCAGGAACAACTTTTTAAAAGTAGACGAGGGGGAAAAGGAAGAACAAATTCTTTCCCATTCGTTCTTAATAATGTTATCCATCTTAACCGGCACAGGAAAAGTCAAAGGAACTTTCCTGTCTTTGTAACCTCTAATTTAGGTATCATAGGTTCTTCAGGCAGCACGACCTCTGGAACCTCTAACGTAGACATAACCTCCTTTAATAAAAAACGCAAGTGCTTAATTTTAAATCTAAGACGGTTCCTCTGCGGCAGGAGGCTTAGACGCTAAGGACTCCAACACAGAAAGTTCACCAAGTTCACCCTCTGAAGCTACAGAGGTTAACTCATCATCGGATAACTGAGACATAATAGCGAAATCCGATAAATATTTAGATGACTCTGGGTCAGGAGAGCTATGTATAACCTTTCTCTTGCGTTTGTTAGAGTGAGGTAATGCACTGAGGGCCGCAGACACCGCCGTTTGTAACTGCGCAGCAAAGTCCACACGAAGAAGGCCCCCTCCGGATGGAGGATTAGATGTGCTTTTGGGAACTGCATAGGGAGTGGATAATGTAGCAAAGGTAGTAATCTCACGGGATGCTGAGTCCTGAGAGGTAGATGGCTCAGAGGGACTAAGAGCCTTATCGCCCTTCTCCTCACAATATAAACAGGTATGATTTAATACAGAAGGAGTACCTTCTAACATGTCAGAGTCATCCATAGCTCAGGTTATACCTACAGAAGGACACAAATAAAAACATTTTTTATTAAAGAAAACGGCACCTTTATGCTCCCAATAGCTGGGGCACTCACCACCTCCTAGACCCAGACAGTTAACAGAGGAAACGCTTTCCTCAGGTTCAAGTCTCAGCCAGAATGGAGGAAATGAACATAGACCACACCCGGTCACATGGAGTGCATGGCAGTATCCTGTTATTACAAGTACAGCAAGTAATAGGAGCTGTGCAACACTTTAAAAAACGAAAGTGAAACTTAAAAGTGAAACCTGTTTGTTCCCGCCAAAAACACAGAGTCTATCAGCCCAGGAAAAAAAATCACACAAAGCAGCATGTAAATAATTAACCCCAACTGTTCAATAAACCCCCTTCAGAGGATATTAACCCTGCATCCTATCAAGGTATAAAAGGAGCCACACTGTGACCCTGTTGTAGCGTGTTATGTGTAAAAATTGAAACAATCTTACCTCCAGGATCAATGCTGTGGAACAGAACACAGCCTCTCAAGTATGAAAGTATTTTTATTATTTTATACAAAGTTTACAGACGGGGGTAATGGTTAAACGTACCTATACATTATTCTTCTGTATATTGTACAACTTACAATTATAGCATTCTAAATCCCCTCCTCCCGTATATAGGTTCCACAACAAACCCATAAGACAAAGAAACCTTACAGTCAAATCATAAAAACAAAAAGGAAAACAAGCACAGGGAAAACAGTTTGACTTGACGTGAATTCCCAGCATGTAATAACGATGCAACTATTTGAACTAAACTCTTACAGAATACCTAAACAACTCTTCAGTATCAATCAGCTCTTAATAAATACTAGCAAGAGCTCAGTACAAATTCCCTTTTGGTGTGCCAGGGGGAGGAGGGTAGGAGTGGGTGAAATGTTGCAGCACAGAAAACCCCTTTTACAGTAAAATACTCCATTAATTGGGCAATTCATGTATATTTATCCAGTATTTTACCACGTCGGACTTTGCTAGGTGCTTAATAATTTGTAGCTGAGTATTAACTGGCTGTGCCTCTATTACCTTCAGCCATTTATAGAAGAACTTTTTTAATACTTTCTCCGAATCCAGGGGTATTTTATATTGTTCCATTATCATTTGATTTATCATCTCAGTTCCAAAATTGTGCTATGCTAGGTACTTGCGTCGCTTTCCAGTTAGCTAATATTAACATACACCCCAATAGGATCGCCGTATTGATTAATTTTGGATTATCTCGCCACTCCATATCCGAGTGGAGGAAAAGAACCATTCTACTACTAATTTGTAGGTTATGATCTAACATCCTGTTTAACCAGTGTTGAATTTTTGCCCAAAATTGTCTAACTTTTGGGCATGTCCAGAGACAATGTTCTAAATCTGCACTTATAACATACTATATCCTTATTCCTATACAATTTTGCTAGTTTATTTGTGATGTATAATTGATTTATTATTTTGAAATGTGATTCCCTCCATGTCGATATGCTGGAAGTCTTAACTACTGTAAAAAGACTGTTATCTCAGCCGGTGTGATCATATTATATGTTCCCCTCCATTTATTCTGGACTATCTGTAAATGAGATTCTGCTTTGTGTACCATCTGTAAGTTATATATCGTTTTGATTGCATATTTCTTTTGTTGGAACATTCTAATAGCTTTTTCTAAGCCTCCTAATTGCCAGTCAGTCCCGTATTTCTCCTGGAGTTCATTAAATAAATGTCTAATTTGAAGGTACGCAAAAAAAGTCTGTGTTTGATAGTTGAAATTCCTTCCTTTACATTTTAAATGTTTTAATAGAATGGGATATAGTGTCCTGTAACTGGATCAGATTGGTAAGGCCCTTATGGGACCATCTATGGAATATCCCCTTTTTACTGCAGCCTGGTTTAAAATTAGGATTACCCATAATTGGTAGAATTCCCGAGACACAGGTATTCAACCCAATCTCTTTACCAATCTTATGCCATGCCTTTATCACATTTTTAATTACCATATACTGGGCGATACTCTGAGGGACGCTTTTTGCCTCACAGTGCAAAAGTGCTTTTAAGATAAAAGGAGCACATAGGTCTGATTCTAGTTTCATATGTGTGACATAGTCCCCTTCTAGAATCCAGTCTATGGCGTATTTAGCTAATGCCGCAAAATTATAGGATTTTATGTTAGGCAGCGCTAAACCTCCCGCTTTAAATGGAAGTGTTAGTGTTTCAGCTGCACATCTTATTTCCCCACACACACACAAACCTTGCACATATCTTGTTAAACTTGTTGATATCTTTTGGTTTTAAGATTAAAGGCGTATTATGTAGTATATATAATATGCGCAGGAAGGATATCGTTTTGATTAACATCACTCTAGCCAGAATAGAAATAAGCAAGGCTATCCATCTCTTGCAGTCTGCTTCACACTTATCTAAACATACTGTAAGATTTTTAACATACCATTGTCTGGGGTTTTTAGTCATAACAAGTCCCAAATACTTAATCTCTTCTACCTCTCTAAATGGGCACTCCCTATGTTCACTACTTGGCCCAGACAACCACATGATCTCTGACTTGTCTGTGTTAATCTTATAGCCTGAGAATGCACTAAATTGGTTAGTTATTGCTAGGAACTGCTTAATACTCAGAGATGTGTTGGTTAAAAATATTAGAAGGTCATCTGCAAAAAGAGATAATACGACCTTGTGTTTTATAATGATGCCAACTAATTCCTTTCTAAGCCTTTCTAGTGACAAATTAAAGAGCATAGGTGATAGAGGGCAGCCTTGCTTGTTCCCTTCCTGAGCTGGTAGTTTGGTGTAGTTTCATTATTTATGATTAAATTAGTTGTCGGGTCTCTATACATTAGCTTTTTAAAAGTATTCATATTTCCTTGCAACCCAAACTTATCCATAACTGTGAATAAATGGTCCCATGTTATGGAATTGCATGCTTTTTCAGCGTCTACTGCCAGCACTGCTATATCTGCATTACGATCTCTTAAACCCTGCTTAGTATATTGCCAGCAGTACTCAAACATCATGAATAATTAACGGATATTTCTAGCTGGGTTGCGACCCATCATAAATCCAGTTTGATCTGGATGTATTACTTTATGTAGGACCTTTTTGAGTCTATTTGCTATAATAGTTGTTAGTATTTTATAGTCATTGTTTAACAATGATATTGGTCTGTAAGACCCTGGATCTTCTGGGTCTCTACCTTTTTTAAAGATTAATGTTATAGAGGATGCCGCAAAGTATTTCAAATGCATTTCCCCTTAAGCAAAATACATATTGTACAGGTTTGTAAGGGTGGAGGAGATTTCATTACCTAGCATTTTATAAAATTCTGCAGGGATCATATCTGGTCCTGAGGCTTTATTAACCTTTGTCTGGTTTATAGCTTGGATTACTTCTTCTTCTGTTATAATTAGATTTAGTGATGCAATGTCTTCTTCTTCAAATTTCCTAACGTCTGTTTGATCCCAAAAATCTATTTTACTCTGATTATTGACTGAGGGATTTGTATATAATTCTAAGAAGTAATCATACATTGCCTGTTTCACTTCCTTAGTCGTGGCTACTCTCTTCGCACCTATTTTAAGTGAAAATATATGATTCCTTTGCTTATTATTTTTAGTGAGCCTAGCTAGATATTTGGCCGACCTCCCATAGTAACCTCTGTATAAGGCTCTGTCTTTTTTTATCTTGTTGGATACTGATTTGTTTTAGAAAAAGATCCCTCTCTTGCTTGCTGTTCTTATATTTAGTCCAGGTCTGGGAGTAAGGGTTATTAATATAGGCGCTATAGGCGTTTCTTAATTGATTGGATAGTTGTCGATCTCTCTCTTTATTTTTATTTTTCCATTTGCACATGTAGGCTTTTATAGCTCCTCTAAGGAAGGCTTTAGCCGCTTCCCAATATACCTTGCATTTCCCTAAATAATTTTTATTGAATCTCTTATATTCTTTCCATTTTTCATTAATATGTTTTTTAAAATGTATATTACCTGCTAGATATATAGGGAACCTGAATCTGCCGTTGTCCCCCTTAGATTGTGCTGTGTTCTGTATCTCTAATGTGATAATGGCATGATCTGAAATACAGATATCTTTAATGTCTGCACTTATATTCAATCCGAACATATTATTTGAAATTAAAAAGAGGTCAATACGTGAGAATGTGTTAAATGTTTTGGATAGGCATGTAAATACTTGTGCATCTGGGTTTTGATTTCTCCATATATCTTGTAGTTGAAGTCCTTTAGTAAAAGCTTTCAGGATTTTGCTTTCTTTTTTACTCTCTCTAGAATGACTGCATTTAAATCTATCTACTGGGGGGAACTGGTGCTAAATTAAAATCCCCTCATACAATTAAAATTTTCCCCATATATTTTATAAGTTTATTATTCAGCTCTTCCCAGAATTCCTGGTCCATCTTATTGGGGCCGTAAACATTGCATAAGACCAGATTCAGTTTATGTATTTGTAAATCTAAAATTATGTACCTAGCCTGCTTGTCTACTTCCTGTGCTACTATGTTATACATGAGGTTCCTATTAAAGAGTATAGCTACCCCTCTCTTCCTGCCTCAGTACTGTGTAGCTAATACCTCTCCCACCCATTTGCTCTTCAGCTTCTCTATTTCAATGTGGTTAAGATGTGTCTCTTGCAAAAACACAATACTGGGTTTAAGATGTCCTAATTGTTTTAAAAACATAATTTATGCTTACCTGATAAATTTATTTCTCTTGTAGTGTGTTCAGTCCACGGGTCATCCATTACTTATGGGATATATTCTCCTTCCCAACAGGAAGTTGCAAGTGGATCACCCAAGCAGAGCTGCTATATAGCTCCTCCCCTCACATGTCATATCCAGTCATTCGACCGAAACAAGACGAGAAAGGAGAAACTATAGGGTGCAGTGGTGACTGGAGTTTTAATTAAAATTTAGAACTGCCTCAAAAAGACAGGGCGGGCCGTGGACTGAACACACTACAAGAGAAATAAATTTATCAGGTAAGCATAACTTATGTTTTCTCTTGTTAAGTGTGTTCAGTCCACGGGTCATCCATTACTTATGGGATACCAATACCAAAGCTAAAGTACACGGATGATGGGAGGGACAAGGCAGGAACATTAAACAGAAGGAACCACTGCCTGTAGAAGCTTTCTCCCAAAAACAGCCTCCGAAGAAGCAAAAGTGTCAAATTTGTAAAATTTTGAAAAGGTATGAAGTGAAGACCAAGTCGCAGCCTTGCAAATCTGTTCAACAGAGGCCTCATTCTTAAAGGCCCAGGTGGAAGCCACAGCTCTAGTGGAATGAGCTGTAATTCTTTCAGGGGGCTGCTGTCCAGCAGTCTCATAGGCTAAACGAATTATGCTACGAAGCCAAAAAGAGAGAGAGGTGGCCGAAGCCTTTTGACCTCTCCTCTGTCCAGAATAAACGACAAACAGAGAAGAAGTTTGTCGAAAATCTTTAGTTGCCTGTACGTAGAACTTCAGGGCACGGACTACATCCAGATTATGTAAAAGACGTTCCTTCTTCGAAGAAGGATTAGGACATAATGATGGAACAACAATCTCTTGATTGATATTCCTGTGAGAAACTACCTTAGGTAAAAACCCAGGTTTAGTACGCAGAACTACCTTGTCTGAATGAAAAATCAGATAAGGAGAATCACAATGTAAGGCAGATAACTCAGAGACTCTTCGAGCCGAGGAAATAGCCATCAAAAACAGAACTTTCCAAGATAACAGCTTAATATTAATGGAATGAAGGGGTTCAAACGGAACACCTTGAAGAACTTTAAGAACTAAGTTTAAACTCCACGGTGGAGCAACCGTCTTAAACACAGGCTTAATCCTAGCCAAAGCCTGAACGTCTGGAACTTCTGCCAGACGTTTGTGTAAAAGAATAGACAGAGCAGAAATCTGTCCCTTTAACGAACTAGCAGATAAACTCTTTTCTAAACCCTCTTGTAGAAAAGACAATATCCTATTAATCCTGACCTTACTCCATGAGTAACTCTTGGATTCACACCAGTATAAATATTTACGCCATATCTTATGGTAAATCTTTCTGGTAACAGGTTTCCGAGCCTGTATTAATGTATCAATAACCGACTCCGAGAAACCACGCTTTGATAGAATCAAGCGTTCAATCTCCATGCAGTCAGCCTCAGAGAAATTAGGCTTGGATGGTTGAAAGGACCCTGAATTAGAAGGTCCTGCCTCAGAGGCAGAGACCATGGTGGACAGGACGACATGTCCACTAGGTCTGCATACCAGGTCCTGCGTGGCCACGCAGGCGCTATCAAAATCACTGAAGCTCTCTCCTGTTTGATCCTGGCAATCAATCGAGGCAGCAACGGAAACAGAGGAAACACATAAGCCATCTTGAAACCCCAAGGAGCTGCTAGAGCATCTATCAGCACCGCTCCCGGGTCCCTGGATTTGGATCCGTAACAAGGAAGCTTGGCGTTCTGACGAGACGCCATGAGATCCAGTTCTGGTTTGCCCCAACGATGAATCAGTTGAGCAAAGATCTCTGGATGAAGTTCCCACTCCCCCGGATGAAAAGTCTGGCGACTTAGAAAGTCCGCCTCCCAGTTCTCCACGCCTGGGATGTGGATCGCTGACAGGTGGCAAGAGTGAGACTCTGCCCAGCGAATTATCTTTGAGACTTCTAACATCGCTAGGGAACTCCTGGTTCCCCCTTGATGGTTGATGTAAGCCACAGTCGTGATGTTGTCCGACTGAAATCTGATGAACCTCAGTGTTGCTAACTGAGGCCAAGCTAGAAGAGCATTGAATATTGCTCTTAATTCCAGAATATTTATTGGGAGGAGTTTCTCCTCCTGAGTCCACGATCCCTGAGCCTTCAGGGAGTTCCAGACTGCGCCCCAGCCTAGTAGGCTGGCATCTGTTGTTACAATCGTCCAATCTGGCCTGCGAAAAGTCATTCCTTTGGACAGATGAACCCGCGACAACCACCAGAGAAGAGAATCTCTGGCTTCCTGGTCCAGATTCAGTAGAGGGGACAGATCTGAATAATCCCCATTCCACTGACTTAGCATGCATAATTGCAGCGGTCTGAGATGCAGGCGCGCAAATGGCACTATGTCCATTGCCGCCACCATTAAGCCGATTACTTCCATGCACTGAGCTACCAATGGCCTTGGAATGGAATGAAGGACACGGCAAGCATTTAGAATCTTTGTTAACCTGGACTCCGTCAGGTAAATCTTCATCTCTACAGAATCTATCAGAGTCCCTAGAAAAGGAACCCTTGTGAGTGGTAACAGAGAACTCTTTTCCACGTTCACTTTCCACCCATGCGACCTCAGAAATGCAAGAACTATCTCTGTATGAGACTTTGCATTTTGAAAACTCAACGCTTGTATCAGAATGTCGTCTAGGTACGGAGCCACCGCTATGCCTCGCGGTCTTAGTACCGCCAGAAGTGAGCCCAGAACCTTTGTAAAAATTCTCGGGGCCGTAGCTAACCCGAAGGGAAGAGCTACAAACTGGAAATGCCTGTCTAGAAAGGCAAACCTTAGGTACCGATAATGATCTTTGTGAATCGGTATGTGAAGGTAGGCATCCTTTAAGTCCACTGTGGTCATATACTGACCCTCTTGGATAATGGGTAGGATGGTTCGAATAGTTTCCATTTTGAACGATGGAACCCTTAGGAACTTGTTTAAGATCTTTAGGTCCAAGATTGGTCTGAAGGTTCCCTCTTTTTTGGGAACCACAAACAGATTTGAGTAAAACCCTTGCCCTTGTTCCGTTCGCGGAACTGGGTGGATCACTCCCATTACTAAGAGGTCTTGTACACATTGTAGAAATGCCTCTTTCTTTATTAGGTTTGTTGATAACCTTGACAGATGAAATCTCCCCTGTGGAGGAGAAGCTTTGAAGTCCAGAAGGTATCCCTGAGATATGATCTCCAACGTCCAGGGATCCTGGACATCTCTTGCCCAAGCCTGGGCGAAGAGAGTCTGCCCCCCACTAGATCCGTTTCCGGATAGGGGGCCCATCCTTCATGCTGTCTTAGGGGCAGAAGTAGGCTTTCTGGCCTGCTTGCCCTTGTTCCAGGATTGGTTGCTTTTCCAACCCTGTCTGTAACGAGCAGCAGTTCCTTCCTGTTTTGGAGCGGAGGAAGTTGATGCTGCTCCTGCCTTGAAATTACGAAAGGCACGAAAATTAGACTGTTTGGCCTTTGATTTGGCCCTATCCTGAGGAAGGGAGTGACCCTTACCTCCAGTAATGTCAGCAATAATTTCTTTCAAGCCGGGCCCGAATAAGGTTTGCCCTTTGAAAGGAATATTAAGCAATTTAGATTTAGAAGTCACATCTGCTGACCAGGATTTAAGCCATAGCGCTCTGCGCGCCTGGATGGCAAATCCGGAGTTCTTAGCCGTTAGTTTGGTTAAGTGCACAACGGCGCACGAAACAAATGCATTAGCTAGCTTAAGTGCTTTAAGCTTGTTCATGATCTCATCCAATGGTGCTGTGCGAATAGCCTCTTCTAGAGACTCAAACCAGAAAGCCGCCGCAGCAGTGACGGGCGCAATGTATGCAAGGGGCTGTAATATAAAACCTTGTTGAACAAACATTTTCTTAAGGTAACCTAATTTTTTATCCATTGGATCTGAGAAAGCACAACTATCCTCCACCGGGATAGTGGTGCGTTTAGCTAAAGTAGAAACTGCTCCCTCCACCTTAGGGACCGTCTGCCATAAGTCTCGTGTGGCAGCGTCTATTGGGAACATTTTTCTAAATATCGGAGGAGGGGAAAAGGGCACACCGGGTCTATTCCACTCCTTGCTAATAATCTCTGTAAGCCTTTTAGGTATAGGAAAAACGTCAGTACACACCGGCACTGCATAGTATTTATCCAGCCTACATAACTTCTCTGGGATTGCGACCGTGTCACAATCATTCAGAGCCGCTAACACCTCCCCTAGCAATACACGGAGGTTCTCAAGCTTAAATTTAAAATTTCTGAATCCGGTCTCCCTGGATCAGATCCGTCACCCACAGAATGAAGCTCTCCGTCCTCATGTTCTGCAAATTGTGACGCAGTATCGGACATGGCTCTCGTGTCATCAGCGCGCTCTGTCCTTAACCCAGAGCTATCGCGCTTGCCTCTTAACTCAGGCAAATTAGATAATACTTCTTTCATAACATTAGCCATATCTTGCAAAGTGATTTGTAAGGGCCTTGATGTACTTGGCGCCACAACATCACGCACCTCCTGAGCGGGAGGCGCAGGTACTGACACGTGAGGAGAGTTAGGCGGCATAACTTCCCCCTCGATGTCTGGTGATAATTTCTTTACCGGTAAAGACTGACCTTTATTTAAAGTAATATCAATACAATTGGTACACATATTTCTATTGGGCTCCACATTGGCTTTTAAACATAATGAACAAGCAGATTCATCTGTATCAGACATGTTTAAACAGACTAGCAATGAGGCTAGCAAGCTTGGAAATTACTTTCAGAAGATTTTCAAGCAATGTAAAAACGCTGCAGCGCGTTTAAAAACACAAAAAAACAATTACAGTTGAAATAACAATGAACTAATTCAGTTATAGCAACCAAATCTTTACATTAAATGTATGAAATTAGCAGAGTATTGCACCCACTAGCAAAAGGATGATTAACCCCTTAATACCCAAAAACGGATAATCAATTTAACAGTTAACGTTTTTTATCACAGTCAAACACACTGTCACAGGTCTGCTGTGACTGATTACCTCCCTCAAATATAAATTTTGAAGACCCCTGAGCTCTCTGGAGACGTCCTGGATCAAGGAGGAAGAAAACAGGAAGACTATGACTGAATTTTAACTGCGCAACAAGGCGCTAACAAAAGCCCCTCCCACACATATTACAACAGTGGGAGACCAGCTATAACGGTTTCTATGCAGAAATATACGTTAGCCATGTGGAAAAAATCATGCCCCAAGAGATTTATCACCAAAGTACCTCACAAAACGATTAACATGCCAGTAAACGTTTTAAAAAACAACATTTCAGATGTTGTGTAAAGTTATCACTAAGCCTGCTACCAGTCGCTTCTACTGCAGTTAAGGCTCATACATTATTTCAGTATTAACAGTATTTTTTCAGTCAAATTCTAGTCCCTAGAAAATAACACTACTGTGCATACATTTACCAGCCTGATACCAGTCGCTACTACTGCATTTTAGGCTGTACTTACATCATATGGGTATCGGCAGTGTTTTCTTAGTCAATTCCATTCCTAGAAAATATTTTACTGCACATACCTCATTTGCAGGGGACCCCGCATGCTATTCCCTTTTCTGAAGTTACCCCATTCCTCAGAATGTGCGAGAACAGCCAGTGGATCTTAGTTACGTCTGCTAAGATCATAGAAAACGCAGGCAGATTCTTCTTCTAAATACTGCCTGAGAGAAAAAAACAGCACACTCCGGTGCCATTTAAAATAACAAACTTTTGATTGAAGAATAAGTAAAAAACTCCTAACTCCTCTCACGACCTCCTTCTTTGTTGAGAGTTGCAAGAGAATGACTGGGTATGACATGTGAGGGGAGGAGCTATATAGCAGCTCTGCTTGGGTGATCCTCTTGCAACTTCCTGTTGGGAAGGAGAATATATCCCATAAGTAATGGATGACCCGTGGACTGAAAACACTTAACAAGAGAAATTGATTTCCTTTTTATGGGGAAGGTGATCCCTCCCACATTCCAGGATAGGATATTAATTTTATCAGCCATTTTTCCTTATCCTGTCATCTTTCTTAGTAATCTCATCACCCCTAAGATTACATGTAGGCCGGTTTTCTGCCTGCGTTGGCACTCCACACATAATGTGAACATCATAAAACCATACATTTGTGGAAAGTAAAAAACAAACAAACAAAGAAACCAGTTTGGTCATCCTGTTACACTTGAGTCTAACGTACATCCCTAGTGGTTACAATAATCCCTTTTCCTGTCAGAAACTTTTAGCCTCTGTGACCGTGAGAATGTTCCTCACTGTACCATTGACCTCTACACAGATTTTAGCTGGATATAACATCCTAGCTGGCCAATTACCTTCAATAAGTTTGGTACAATAAGGTGCCATCTCCCTCCTTTTGCCAATCGTTTCTGCCGAGAAATCTTGGAACATAAGAATCCTACTACTTGCTATCTTGAATTCCTGTTGCTTTCGGTAATGCCTTAGCATATTGACCTTATCCTGAAAGTTCAAAACTTTAATCATGATTGGTCTAGCTTTTGTGTATTCCTGTTCTGATCTTGATACCTATTCTTTGCACCCTTTCAATTCTAATTGGTAACTCCTCTTAAAGGGACAGTTTACCATAGAATTGTTATTGTTTTAAAAGAGAGATAATCCCTTTATTACCCATTCCCCAGTTTTGCATAACCAACACAGTTATATTAATATACTTTTTACCTCTGTGATTACCTTGTATCTAGGAACCTTCTTCCAGCCCCCTGATCACATGACTGTGACTGTTTATTATCTATTGGCTTAAATTTAGCATTGTTTTGTGCTAAATCTTAAATAACCCCCTGTGCCTGAACACAGTGTTATCTATATGGCCCACGTGTACTTTCTGTCTCTTTGTGTTGAAAAGAGATTTAAAAAACATATGATAAGAGGCAGCCTTCAGAGGCTTAGAAATTAGCATATGAGCCTACCTATGTTTAGTTTAAACTAAGAATACCAAGAGAAAGAAGCAAATTTGATGATAAAAGTAAATTGGAAAGTTGATTAAAATTAAAAGTCCTATCTGAATAATGAAAGTTTAATTTATACTTGACTGTCCCTTTAAAGGAATCCCTAAACATCATGGCAATGTTTCATAGGCAAAAACCTTTAGATCTTTATAGTCACTTGACTCTGGGAGCCCTACCACCTTAATATTATTCCTTCGGGCCCTGTCTTCAAGATCTTCTACTTTATTCTGTAAGGCTAACAATTGTTTATTCTGTGTTAATACTGTTTGATCTATATTATACACCTGATCTTCTACGTTCGATATTCTTAATTCTGCTTCACTGAGTCTATTGGCATATTGTCTTTTCTCATTTGATAGTACCACAATTTCTTGTTTAATGTTATTAAACTGGGGCATTATTAGGTCTGAAATCTGTTTTAATAAGACATGGGGTTCTAAGGTATTTCTATGTGACTCGTCCAGGCTAATTTCTAAGTTTTGTTCAGAGACTTTATTAAGTGACTTTTTATCTTTTGTTTTAGGCGGCATGACAGGTGATCTAGTTTTAATAAATTTTTCCATAAAGAACGAAGGGAAAAAAAAAACCTCCTTGTGGTATAGGTCCCATGTGGGATAGTGTCTTGTGCGTTAGCGTATAGCTGTCCCTAATGGACTGTACAAAAACAAACCAAAAGTGCAAGGCCCCGTGAGGTTTAGCTGCATTGTGCACAAGCGATATCTTAATCATTATTAATTTTAACAATCCTTATTCTACCCCATCTAGGGGTCTTTCTGTGCTCCTAGAAGGTGACAAACTTAAAAAAACAACAACAAAAAAAACCCAGAACTGGATAAAACAGAATTTATGCTTACCTGATAAATTACTTTCTCCAACGGTGTGTCCGGTCCACGGCGTCATCCTTACTTGTGGGATATTCTCTTCCCCAACAGGAAATGGCAAAGAGCCCAGCAAAGCTGGTCATATGATCCCTCCTAGGCTCCGCCTACCCCAGTCATTCGACCGACGTACAGGAGGAAATATGCATAGGAGAAACCATATGATACCGTGGTGACTGTAGTTAGAGAAAATAATTCATCAGACCTGATTAAAAAAACCAGGGCGGGCCGTGGACCGGACACACCGTTGGAGAAAGTAATTTATCAGGTAAGCATAAATTCTGTTTTCTCCAACATAGGTGTGTCCGGTCCACAGCGTCATCCTTACTTGTGGGAACCAATACCAAAGCTTTAGGACACGGATGAAGGGAGGGAGCAAATCAGGTCACCTAAATGGAAGGCACCACGGCTTGCAAAGCCTTTCTCCCAAAAATAGCCTCTGAAGAAGCAAAAGTATCAAATTTGTAAAATTTGGCAAAAGTGTGCAGTGAAGACCAAGTCGCTGCCTTACATATCTGGTCAACAGAAGCCTCGTTCTTGAAGGCCCATGTGGAAGCCACAGCCCTAGTGGAGTGAGCTGTGATTCTTTCAGGAGGCTGCCGTCCGGCAGTCTCATAAGCCAAACGGATAATGCTTTTAAGCCAAAAAGAAAGAGAGGTAGAAGTTGCTTTTTGACCTCTCCTTTTACCAGAATAAACAACAAACAAAGAAGATGTTTGTCTGAAATCTTTAGTGGCCTCTAAATAGAATTTTAGAGCACGGACTACGTCCAAATTGTGTAACAAACGTTCCTTCTTTGAAACTGGATTCGGGCACAAAGAAGGCACAACTTTCTCCTGGTTAATATTCTTGTTGGAAACAACTTTCAGAAGAAAACCAGGCTTAGTACGCAAAACCACCTTATCTGCATGGAACACCAGATAGGGCGGAGAACACTGCAGAGCAGATAACTCAGAAACTCTTCTAGCAGAAGAAATGGCAACCAAAAACAAAACTTTCCAAGATAATAACGTAATATCTACGGAATGTAAGGGTTCAAACGGAACCCCTTGAAGAACTGAAAGAACTAGATTAAGACTCCAGGGAGGAGTCAAAGGTCTGTAAACAGGCGTCTGGCACAGCTGCCAGCTTTTTGTGAAGTAAAACAGATAACGCAGAAATCTGTCCCTTCAGAGAACTTGCAGATAATCCCTTCTCCAAACCCTCTTGTAGAAAGGATAAAATCCTAGGAATTTTTATCTTGTTCCATGGGAATCCTTTAGATTCACACCAATAGATATATTTTTTCCATATCTTATGGTAAATTTTTCTAGTTACAGGCTTTCTAGCCTGAATCAGAGTATCTATTACAGAATCTGAAAACCCACGCTTTGATAAAATCAAGCGTTCAATCTCCAAGCAGTCAGTTGGAGAGAAACCAGATTCGGATGTTCGAATGGACCTTGAACAAGAAGGTCCTGTCTCAAAGGTAGCTTCCATGGTGGAGCCGATGACATATTCACCAGGTCTGCATACCAAGTCCTGCGTGGCCACGCAGGAGCTATCAAGATCACCGAAGCCCTCTCCTGGTTGATCCTGGCTACCAGCCTGGGAATGAGAGGAAACGGTGGGAAAACATAAGCTAGGTTGAAGGTCCAAGGTGCTACTAGTGCATCTACTAGAGTCGCCTTGGGATCCCTGGATCTGGACCCGTAACAAGGAACCTTGAAGTTCTGACGAGACGCCATCAGATCCATGTCTGGAATGCCCCATAATTGAGTTATTTGGGCAAAGATTTCCGGGTGGAGTTCCCACTCCCCCGGATGGAATGTCTGACGACTCAGAAAATCCGCTTCCCAATTTTCCACTCCTGGGATGTGGATTGCAGACAAGTGGCAGGAGTGATCCTCCGCCCATTGAATTATCTTGGTCACTTCCTCCATCGCCAGGGAACTCCTTGTTCCCCCCTGATGGTTGATATATGCAACTGTCGTCATGTTGTCTGATTGAAACCTTATGAATTTGGCCTTTGCTAGATGAGGCCAAGCTTTGAGAGCATTGAATATCGCTCTCAGTTCCAGAATGTTTATCGGGAGAAGAGATTCTTCCCGAGACCATAGACCCTGAGCTTTCAGGGGTTCCCAGACCGCGCCCCAGCCCACCAGACTGGCGTCGGTCGTGACAATGACCCACTCTGGTCTGCGGAAGCTCATTCCCTGTGACAGGTTGTCCAGGATTAGCCACCAACGGAGTGAATCTCTGGTCCTTTGATCTACTTGAATCGTCGGAGACAAGTCTGTATAATCCCCATTCCACTGTCTGAGCATGCACAGTTGTAATGGTCTTAGATGAATTCGTGCAAAAGGAACTATGTCCATTGCTGCAACCATCAATCCTATTACTTCCATGCACTGCGCTATGGAAGGACGAAGAACAGAATGAAGAACTTGACAAGAGCTTAGAAGTTTTGATTTTCTGACCTCTGTCAGAAAAATTCTCATTTCTAAGGAGTCTATTATTGTTCCCAAGAAGGGAACTCTTGTTGACGGGGAAAGAGAACTTTTTTCTATGTTTACTTTCCATCCGTGAGATCTGAGAAAGGCTAGGACGATGTCCGTATGAGCCTTTGCTTTTGACAGAGACGACGCTTGAATCAGGATGTCGTCCAAGTACGGTACTACTGCAATGCCCCTTGGTCTTAGAACCGCTAGAAGGGACCCTAGTACCTTTGTGAAAATTCTCGGAGCAGTGGCTAATCCGAATGGAAGTGCCACAAACTGGTAATGCTTGTCCAGAAAAGCGAACCTTAGGAACTGATGATGTTCCTTGTGGATAGGAATATGGAGGTACGCATCCTTTAAATCCACCGTGGTCATAAATTGACCTTCCTGGATGGTAGGAAGGATCGTTCGAATGGTTTCCATTTTGAACGATGGAACCCTGAGAAATTTGTTTAGGATCTTGAGATCTAGAATTGGTCTGAACGTTCCCTCTTTTTTGGGATCTATGAACAGGTTGGAGTAAAACCCCATCCCTTGTTCTCTTATTGGAACTGGATGAATTACTCCCATCCTTAACAGGTCTTCTACACAATGTAAGAATGCCTGTCTTTTTATTTGGTTTGAAGATAATTGAGACCTGTGGAACCTTCCCCTTGGGGGTAGTTCCTTGAATTCCAGGAGATAACCTTGAGAAACTATTTCTAGTGCCCAAGGATCCTGAACATCTCTTGCCCAGGCCTGAGCAAAGAGAGAAAGTCTGCCCCCCACCAGATCCGGTCCCGGATCGGGGGCCATCCCTTCATGCTGTTTTGGTAGCAGTGGCAGGCTTCTTGGCCTGCTTACCCTTGTTCCAGCCTTGCATCGGTCTCCAGGCTGGTTTGGGTTGAGAAGTATTACCCTCTTGCTTAGAGGATGTAGAAGTAGAGGCTGGTCCGTTTCTGCGAAAGGGACGAAAATTAGGCTTATTTCTAGCCTTAAAAGACCTATCCTGAGGAAGGGCGTGGCCCTTTCCTCCGGTGATGTCTGAAATAATCTCTTTCAAATCAGGACCAAACAGTGTTTTACCCTTGAAAGGGATGTTAAGCAATTTTGTCTTGGAAGACACATCCGCTGACCAAGACTTTAGCCAGAGCGCTCTACGCGCCACGATAGCAAACCCTGAATTTTTCGCCACTAATCTCGCTAATTGCAAAGCGGCATCTAGAATAAAAGAGTTAGCCAATTTAAGTGCATGAACTCTGTCCATAATCTCCTCATACGAAGATTCTTTATCGAGCGACTTTTCTAGTTCTTCGAACCAGAAACACGCTGCCGTAGTGACAGGAACAATGCATGAAATTGGTTGAAGAAGGTAACCTTGCTGAACAAACATTTTTTTAAGCAAACCCTCTAATTTTTTATCCATAGGATCTTTAAAAGCACAACTATCTTCTATGGGAATAGTAGTGCGTTTGTTTAGAGTAGAGACCGCCCCCTCGACCTTAGGGACTGTCTGCCATAAGTCCTTTCTGGGGTCGACTATAGGAAATAATTTCTTAAATATAGGGGGAGGCACAAAAGGTATGCCGGGCCTTTCCCATTCCTTGTTTACTATGTCCGCCACCCGCTTGGGTATAGGAAAAACATTGGGGGGCACCGGAACCTCTAGGAACTTGTCCATCTTACATAATTTCTCTGGAATGACCAAATTGTCACAATCATCCAGAGTAGATAATACCTCCTTAAGCAGTGCGCGGAGATGTTCTAATTTAAATTTAAATGTTACAACATCAGGTTCAGCTTGTTGAGAAATTTTCCCTGAATCTGAAATTTCTCCCTCAGACAAAACCTCCCTCCTGGCCCCTTCAGATTGGTGTGAGGGTATGTCAGAAGCGTTATCATCAGCGTCCTCTTGCTCTTCAGTGTTTAAAACAGAGCAATCGCGCTTTCTTTGATAAGTAGGCATTTTAGATAAAATATTTGCAATAGAATTATCCATAACAGCCGTTAATTGTTGCATAGTAATAAGAATTGGCGCACTAGATGTACTAGGGGCCTCTTGTGTGGGCAAAACTGGTGTAGACACAGAAGGGGGTGATGCAGTACCATGCTTACTCCCCTCATCTGAAGAATCATCTTGGGCACTATTATTATCTGTGGCATCATTGTCCCTACTTTGTTTGGACACCATGTCACAATTATCACATATATTTAAATGGGGAGACACATTGGCTTTCATACATATAGAACATCGTTTATCTGATGGTTCAGACATGTTAAACAGGCTTAAACTTGTCAACAAAGCACAAAAAACGTTTTAAAATAAAACCGTTACTGTCACTTTAAATTTTAAACAGAACACACTTTATTACTGAATATGCGAAAAAGTATGAAGCAATTGTTCAAAAATCACCAAAATTTCACCACAGTGTCTTAAAGCCTTAAAAGTATTGCACACCAAATTTGAAAGCTTTAACCCTTAAAATAACGGAACCGGAGCCGTTTTTACATTTAACCCCTATACAGTCCCAGGAATCTGCTTTGCTGAGACCCAACCAAGCCCAGAGGGGAATACGATACCAAATGACGCCTTCTATAAGCTTTTTCAGTGGATCTTAGCTCCTCACACATGCATCTGCATGCCTTGCCTTCCAAAAACAACTGCGCATTAGTGGCGCGAAAATGAGGCTCTGCCTATGACTAGAGAAGGCCCCCATCTGAAAAAGGTGTCCATACAGTGCCTGCCGTTTTTTAACAACAATCCCCAAGATTATAATAACTATAAAGCGCTATAATCTGTCAAATATGCTTAGCAAGTAATCGTTTTAGCCCAGAAAAATGTCTACCAGTTTTTTAAGCCCTTATAAAGCCTTTATTCTTATACTTAATCTAAGAAAATGGCTTACCGGTCCCCATAGGGAAAATGACAGCCTTCCAGCATCACCAAGTCGTGTTAGAAATGTGGCCATCATACCTCAGGCAGAAAAGTCTGCCAACTGCTTCCCCCAACTGAAGTTACTTCATCTCAACAGTCCTGTGTGGAAACAGCAATCGATTTTAGTAACGTTTGCTAAAATCATCTTCCTCTCACAAACAGAAATCTTCTTCTCTTTTCTGTTTCAGAGTAAATAGTACATACCAGCACTATTTTAAAATAACAAACACTTGATTGAAGAATAAAAACTACATTTAAACACCAAAAAACTCTTAGCCATCTCCGTGGAGATGTTGCCTGTGCAACGGCAAAGAGAATGACTGGGGTAGGCGGAGCCTAGGAGGGATCATATGACCAGCTTTGCTGGGCTCTTTGCCATTTCCTGTTGGGGAAGAGAATATCCTACAAGTAAGGATGACGCCGTGGACCGGACACACCTATGTTGGAGAAATTGTGGTGTCTTAACAAAAAATAACAAAAAACAAAAAGTGAGCAGCTACCAAGCTGCAAAAATGTATGTGCTAAGTGTTGATAGTGATACTAGTGTCTAATAATTTTGTAGAGGATCCATGTCAATAGATATACACCACCCCCCCTTCTTTTTCTTTTTTTTTAAAAATAAATACAGAATTGTTTACCTGTCCCCTTTAAGAACTATATATAGGCTATTCCTCTTTCCAGCAGCTACAGACTATGCATTGATTTTTGGATCAATATATACATTCATAACATATCTATGTATTTAGCCTAAACCAGCTGTTACAATATTGGGGTTACAATATCCCCAGTATACCATAAGAAACGACAGTCTGGTCCTTTTTTTTTTTTTTTTAACAATTTTTATTGAGGTTAATAGATATATGTACAAATTTTGGCATATTACCTTAGCTGAAAGGGTACAGGTGTTAAAATAAAACGCACAGTAAGAAAAATTAAAAACATTCACAATTACATAAAAGTACAGTATAAAGTAGGCAAAGGTAACTGAAACCTCTTTTTTCATGTTTATGTTGACCTCCTCTGGTACTAATAGGCCACTTTTGGACCTACATGAAATAAGGGCGCAGATAAGGAGGGTTCTACTTCAATAAGGCCACTCTTGGACCTTCAAACAATATAACTGGCATATATGAACATTAATAATATATGATAACCAACTCAAACGTTACTGTTACTGACTCTGTAAATGACCACCTAATCTGAGGAATAAGTTAGAGATGATGTCAGGCTAAAGCCGGCTAGGAAAAACCAAGGGTACCAAGAAATTGAGGAATCTGGGAGCTTATTTCTTTGCAGGAACGATATGTAGTATATGGTGTGGTTGCACTTTATTATAAAAAAAACCTAAGCTGGTGGGAGATATAGAGAAGAACTAGTTTCAAAATTTAACACTCTGGCAATAATAATATACAGACTTAAGCAGTAAATCTATGATAAGGACCGTATTCTACCATCACGGCCACTGATAGGGAGAAAAAATACCACACACATACAAACTGCCTATAGGGACTTAGAAAACATATAGGGAGCCAGAGTTCAAGGTAAGCAATGGTAGTGACTGTGATATAATTACAAAGCGAGGTAGTATAGTTGCACTTTGCTGTACACATCCTAGGACAGTTCAATTCAATGCATATAGTTTCAGTAAGGTACAGTAAAATAACCCTTAAATTAGTATGCCCCCCTAGGACATAGGCATGTACAGTGATCAAGCAGAACACTCAGATAAAAGCACACATGTAATGAGCATTAACCACTATTTCCTAAATGGACTGGGATCAACATCATATATAGCTATTACAAAAGTTATTTATGCGATGAAGAAGCTAATGGGCTCTCAGCAGAGACAATAAGGCTTACGTTAAAAGCATAATGGCATATAGTTGATACTCTAGTTTTGTTCTAAATAACAGGGGCCTCACTCTACCCCTCTCACGAAACCTATGCACAACAGTCTCTCAAGAAGGAGTAGAATAAGTGAACAAAACATAAACGTTTACATACATTAAGCAGGACATAGGCAATAGACGTTCATTTAATGTCCAAAAAGTTCTCACAGCTTAAATCGTTATTAACCGCAGTCCACTCATGAGAGCTAGTCCCAGTACTGGGTAAGGCTACCAGAGGCAGCATGTATTTAGGTCACCCAGGGCAAGAGACTAATATGAAGTGGGACTTACTGGTATCTAGTGCTGACATTCCATCCTTCAGTTTCATATACAGGCGGACCAAATCCCCTTAGAGAAAAATAAAAAATAAAATGTTCCTTTACTTTTCCCCCATGTGCGCCCAGTGTCAAAGTATGGACATTACTGCAGTCTGATGGCCTCCAGGATCAAAAGACCAGCAAAAATGTGGTGTGTCTGTACAGTCCATGGGCCGGTAGAAGGTTCCCTGAAATGCGACCCACACTGATGCCCTGTAGCTCGGACTCACTCTTTCCATAGGGAGGTAAGGATGTGCAGCATAGATTTTCACCGCTGTGACCATAGCCTCTGTAGTGGGGTTCTTCTCGCGGTAAGCAGGCTTCAAACCAGGTATTTTCAGATCACCCACTGTCGCCCTCCACTCACGATGTTCCAGGCACATCTCGCTGGCAACAGAAGGGTAGTAAGCGCGGAAGGTTATTGCTAGGCATGGGGATGAGATAGGCGCTTCAGCGCCAGCTGCACTTGCCGTTTCGGTTGCGGTCAGCTGCTGTCTGGGGACTCGTGGAGGCATCCCGTTCATGACCGGGACGTCTTCCGGGCATTCATCCGCTGCTGGAAGGTTTTTTTCAGGTAAGCTCAAGTGAGTTGCTGCCATAGCCAGGGCAGTGGGTGCTGGACTCAATATACTTGGAATAGGCTCTAGGAGAGTAGTGGCTTTGTCAATTTTCTCTGCAAGGTCCCCTGGCTTCACATGGCAGTGTCCAACTTGCCTCGCTAGCTCACGGAGGCTCTCACACTCAATATCCCAAGCTTGTTGTATCTTGGTGTTCCTGTAGCAGCCTTGTCACGGCTGCAATTATCATTTCAGCGTCTGGCGCTATCTTTAGTAGTTACCCGCTGGAGAAGATGGCACTGAAATCTCCCGCTACAGTGGGGAAAAAAAGAATTTAGTCAGCCATCAATTGTGCAAGTTCTCCCACTTAAGAAGATGAGAGAGGCCTGTAATTTTCATCATAGGTATACCTCAACTATGAGAGACAAAATGTGGAAACAAATCACGACAATCACATTGTCTGATTTGGAAAGAATTTATTTGCAAATTATGGTGGAAAATAAGTATTTGGTCAATATCAAAAGTTCATCTCAACACTTTGTTATATATCCTTTGTTGGCAATGACAGAGGTCAAACGTTTTATGTAAGTCTTCACAAGGTTGTCACACACTGTTGCTGGTATGTTGGCCCATTCCTGCATGCAGATCTCCTCTAGAGCAGTGATGTTTTGGGGCTGTCGCTGGGCAACACGGACTTTCAACTCCCTCCAAAGGTTTTCTATGGGGTTGAGATCTGGAGACTGGCTAGGCCACTCCAGGACCTTGAAATGCTTCTTACGAAGCCACTCCTTCGTTGCCCAGGCGGTGTGTTTGGGATCATTGTCATGCTGAAAGACCCAGCCACATTTCATCTTCAATGCCCTTGCTGATGGAAGGAGGTTTGCACTCAAAATCTCACGATACATGGCCCCATTCATTCTTTCATGTACACAAATCAGTCGTCCTGTTCCCTTTGCAGAGAAACAGCCCCAAAGCATGATGTTGCCACCCCCATGCTTCACAGTAGGTATGGTGTTCTCTCTCCTCCAAACACGACAAGTTGTGTTTCTACCAAACAGTTCTACTTTGGTTTCATCTGACCATATGATATTCTCCCAATCCACTTCTGGATCATCTAAATGCTCTCTAGCATACTTCAGACGGGCCCGGACATATACTAGCTTAAGCAGGGAGACATGTCTGGCACTGCAGGATCTGAGTCCCTGGCAGCGTAGTGTGTTACTAATGGTAGCCTTTGTTACGTTGCTCCAGCTCTCTGAAGGTCATTCACTAGGTCCCCCCGTGTGGTTCTGGGATGTTTGCTCACTGTTCTTGTGATCATTTTCACCCCACGGGGTGAGATCTTGCGTGGAGCCCCAGATCGAGGGAGATTATCAGTGGTCTTGTATGTCTTCCATTTTCTAATTATTGCTCCCACAGTTGATTTCTTCACACCAAGCTGCTTGCCTATTGCAGATTCAGTCTTCCCAGCCTGGTGCAGGTCTACAATTTTGTTTCTGGTGTCCTTCGACAGCTCTTTGGTCTTCACCATAGTGGAGTTTGGAGTGTGACTGTTTGAGGTTGTGGACAGGTGTCTTTTATACTGATAAGTTCAAACAGGTGCCATTAATACAGGTAATGAGTGGAGGACAGAGGAGCCTCTTAAAGAAGATGATACAGGTCTGTGAGAGCCAGAAATATTGCTTGTTTGAAGGTGACCAAATACTTATTTTCCACCCTAATTTGCAAATAAATTCTTTCCAAATCAGATCATGTGATTGTCCGGATTTGTTTCCACATTTTGTCTCTCATAGTTGAGGTATACCTATGATGAAAATTACAGGCCTCTCTCATCTTCTTAAGTGGGAGAACTTGCACAATTGGTGGCTGACTAAATACTTATTTTCCCCACTGTATCTATCATGTACAGCAAGGATAGTACTGAATAAACATAGGTAGCGTTGGTTTCAGATGAAAGCAAAGCTGTCCAGTTGCAATTGAACTGGTTTGATGACCCAGGGGGGTATGTATGTGGTAGCTTTAACTACACCAGCGTTAAGACAGGAAGGCCTCACAACCTCGTGGCTCGTCGTAGTGCAGTCAGCTGAGGAACATAGGTAGGTCTGTGTTATGTCAGAAATCTCCAGACACCTCTTGAACAACACAAGATGAAGTGGCTTATGTTTTCCAAGCAAAAAGGAGAGTGAAAATTAGGAAATAACTCTTCACATACACTTCCTACCGCAACAGCTATAGGCTCCGTCCCCAGTCTGGCCCTTTTTATTAGAGGCCCCCCACCTTTTTTTTTTTTAACATATGGCTGCTTCCCTTAAATGGGGTTATTCGCAGGCATATTGAACCCTTAAATGTGTCCTCTATCTTGTATATATCCCAAAGCCAACAAATAGTTCAATGGTAGCAGGCAATGTTAGAGCTCCCAGGTAACCTTTAAGTGTTCTTATCCTCTGAGGGTTTTTCCCTTTTTAATTTTTAAAGATAGTCGTTCGTGTAGGGAGCCTTAATTCCACTGTCTCTTACTAGGACTTAAAAATACTCCACCGACAGGTGGTTATTTTAGTCCATTACAGAGTTCTTTGCCTTATAGGCGGTCAAATTGAAATATCTCAACTCTTAAATAATACCGAGCTGCTTCAAGGACCCAACACCCTTATGTTATCCTTTAGCATACAGTAAAGTGTCTTTTTGAAGAGGCTACCCCTGCTTCCACACTCTGGTCTCCTTAATGAGTGCACACCGTGGATCCTGGCCTCTTTTTCCCCTTTGCTGGGGTTCTTAAAGCTCAGTCACTTAGCTTGTTGTACTTTTAAAGGGCCCACCCTTGGATGAACCTTTATAGAATGTAAGTATCTGGGAAGGGGATAATCAACACTACCCCTCAAGCACTGTTGCAGTTTATAAATACCTGTGTTTTTCCTCCCGGGTAGTCCCTTCTTGGCGGGGTGTTTGGGCCGCTCTCTCTCCGTTGTGGCCAGTCATGCTGCCTGTGTAGACAGATCCGGTCTCTGCCTCTCCAAGATCTTATTTGGGGGGGTACCGCTCCTATCACTCTTCCACCCTCTAGGGGTTAGTTCCTCCCTCAAGCTGCACCGATGGCGTCTCTGTTGCGCTCTGCCGTCCCCCTTACCAGCTGCTTGGTCTGTTGCTTAGGGGTGTATCCGTATGCCTTTTTGCGGTCTCTTGCACCCAGTGCTCAGGTGCACCAAACTGTGGCCGTGGCAAGTCGGCCTTGTGCCTGGACTAGACTTCCTCTGCCGGCAAACACTTAATCCTGGTTCGCGTGCCCGGTCTGTGCTGTATCACTCACAAACAAGGGCCTCGGTTTAGCGGTCGTGTAAAAAATGCCAAGATACTCCGACAGCGTGTATGCTGCCGTGTCTCAGCCAGCTCCGCCCCCGGAAGTCCAGCAAGTATGACTGTCTTATAGCAGCACTCCTGACATGGACTTGAGTGATGCTCCTGACATGGACTTGAGTGACAGAAAGCAGGCAGTGAAACTCGTCAACACTCATTGCTTAGGAGCTGTTAGCAGTAGTCTGGATGGTTTCGCAGAAAACCTTTCCCTGCATCTCCAGACTCAAACTTTCATCAATACTCTCACTGAGAGGTTGACATGACTACTTGAAACTCCAGTCCTATCTCGTAGGGCAGATACCCTTTTTAAGGACTCTCTGAATCTTCTGACACTTTTGTAATCATGCATCTCCTGTGCAAAGTATTTCACATTAGTTTCTCTCTATACTTTTTTTTTTTTAAGAGTTCATTTTCTCAGTAAGTTATTTACTGTAGCCAAATAGGACAGCAATTTCTACAGATGTCCGTTTTCATGGGTGAGACGTATGTTTCGATGCCCATGAAGATTTTAGAACTCAGGGCAGTGTTTTTTTTTGCTCTGAAGACATGTATCATTGTTATGTTTATATTCAGTTGATAGTTGCTTTCATTGACTATAAATAGGGAGGTTCATACCAGACCTGTAATGCAAGAAGTTGCAGGTATCCTCAGGCAGAAACCAATCTAAAAGTTATTTCTGTTATTCACATTTAAACTCTGTGCAGTCATAAGACAGTCTCTCCATAAGGATGTTTTTGGGGTTGTTTTTTTTGTTTTTTTTAAATTTACCAAAACTAAGTAGGAGATTTATACATATTTTTCTTGAAAGATTCTCATACCTTTTCTTCAAATAAACTGGTAAGTACTTGGAGATACAGCCTAATTTATACCTTTAAGAGAAAAATGTGCTTAACTGATAAATTCTTTCATAGTGGTAAGAGTCCACAAGCCATTACTCCTTGAAATTACCTTTCCTACAACTAGGAAGTGGCAAAGATTCCCAAACCCTCAAGAGCTGTATATAACCCTTCACATCTCTATGGTAGTTAGTCTGACGTGTAGCCAAGCAAAAAAGGTAGGAGACAGGAAAAAAATGTGCCATAAATAAGAACAATCACCAAAAAAAAAAAAGAGAGAGGTTGAGGTCTTGTGGACGGGTAAGCATGATAAAAAAGGCCTCCTTTTATTATAGGATTTTGAATATTACTTCATATTATAAAAGGGTTTCACATATTGTTTCTGCATATAGGCAACGATTTAACAAGGTATCACCATTTCCTAAAGAAATTCTGAACATCTATTTCTGTGTTTATCAGATAAATAAAATTGTTCGGTTATCATTAATGCTGTTAACTTTTCTAGAAACTGCATAAAGCTAGGGATTTTTTTTTAGATTTCCAGGAAGAATAAATTATATTCCTACCATTTAAGATTGCAACATTTAAAAAAAAAAAAAAAAACATAATTTATGCTTACCTGATAAATTTATTTCTCTTGTAGTGTGTTCAGTCCACGGGTCATCCATTACTTATGGGATATATTCTCCTTCCCAACAGGAAGTTGCAAGAGGATCACCCAAGCAGAGCTGCTATATAGCTCCTCCCCTCACATGTCATATCCAGTCATTCGACCAAAACAAGACGAGAAAGGAGAAACCATAAGGTGCAGTGGCGACTGGAGTTATAATTTTAAAATTTAGAACCTGCCTCAAAAAGACAGGGCGGGCCGTGGACTGAACACACTACAAGAGAAATAAATTTATCAGGTAAGCATAACTTATGTTTTCTCTTGTTAAGTGTGTTCAGTCCACGGGTCATCCATTACTTATGGGATACCAATACCAAAGCTAAGTACACGGATGATGGGAGGGACAAGGCAGGAACATTAAACAGAAGGAACCACTGCCTGTAGAACCTTTCTCCCAAAACCAGCCTCTGAAGAAGCGAAAGTGTCAAATTTGTAAAATTTGTAAAAAGTATGAAGTGAAGACCAAGTTGCAGCCTTGCAAATCTGTTCAACAGAGGCCTCATTCTTAAAGGCCCAGATGGAAGCCACAGCTCTAGTGGAATGAGCTGTAATTCTTTCAGGAGGCTGCTGTCCAGCAGTCTCATAGGCTAAACGTATTATGCTACGAAGCCAAAAAGAGAGAGAGGTAGCCGAAGCCTTTTGACCTCTCCTCTGTCCAGAGTAAACGACAAACAGAGAAGAAGTTTGTCTAAAATCTTTAGTTGCCTGTAAGTAGAACTTCAGAGCACGGACCACGTCTAGATTATGCAAAAGACGTTCCTTCTTTGAAGAAGGATTAGGGCATAATGATGGAACAACAATCTCTTGATTGATATTCCTGTTAGAAACAACCTTAGGTAAAAACCCAGGTTTAGTACGCAGTACTACCTTGTCTGAATGAAAAATCAGATAAGGAGAATCACAATGTAAGGCAGATAACTCAGAGACTCTTCGAGCCGAGGAAATAGCCATCAAAAACAAAACTTTCCAAGATAAAAGCTTAATATCAATGGAATGAAGGGGTTCAAACGGAACACCCTGAAGAACTTTAAGAACCAAGTTTAAGCTCCACGGAGGAGCAACAGCTTTAAACACAGGCTTAATTCTAGCCAAAGCCTGACAAAAGGCCTGGACGTCTGGATTCTCTGCCAGACGTTTGTGTAAAAGAATAGACAGAGCTGAAATCTGTCCCTTTAGCGAACTAGCGGATAAACCCTTTTCTAAACCCTCTTGTAGAAAAGCCAATATCCTAGGAATCCTAACCTTACTCCATGAGTAACTCTTGGATTTGCACCAATATAAATATTTACGCCATATCTTATGGTAAATTTTTCTGGTAACAGGCTTCCTAGCCTGTATTAAGGTATCAATAACCGACTCCGAGAAGCCACGCTTTGATAGAATCAAGCGTTCAATCTCCATGCAGTCAGCCTCAGAGAAATTAGATTTGGATGGTTGAAAGGACCCTGAATTAGATGGTCCTGTCTCAGAGGCAGAGACCACGGTGGACAGGACGACATGTCCACTAGGTCTGCATACCAGGTCCTGCGTGGCCACGCAGGCGCTATTAGAATCACCGAAGCTCTCTCCTGTTTGATCTTGGCAATCAAACGAGGAAGCATCGGAAATGGTGGAAACACATAAGCCATGTTGAAGACCCAAGGGGCTGTCAGAGCATCTATCAGCACCGCTCCCGGGTCCCTGGACCTGGATCCGTAACAAGGAAGCTTGGCGTTCTGGCGAGACGCCATGAGATCCAGATCTGGTTTGCCCCAACGATGAATCAGTTGAGCAAAGACCTCCGGATGAAAAGTCTGGCGACTTAGAAAATCCGCCTCCCAGTTCTCCACGCCTGGGATGTAAATCGCTGACAGGTGGCAAGAGTGAGAATTATCTTTGAGACTTCCAACATCGCTAGGGAACTTCTGGTTCCCCCTTGATGGTTGATGGTTGATGTAAGCCACAGTCGTGATGTTGTCCGACTGAAATCTGATGAACCTCAGAGTTGCTAACTGAGGCCAAGCTAGGAGAGCTATTTGCTCTTAATTCCAGAATATTTATTGGGAGGAGTTTCTCCTCCTGAGTCCATAATCCCTGAGCCTTCAGGGAGTTCCAGACTGCGCCCCAGCCTAGAAGGCTGGCGTCTGTTGTTACAATGGTTCAATCTGGCCTGCGAAAGGTCATCCCCTTGGACAGATGTGGCCGAGAAAGCCACCATAGAAGAGAATCTCTGGTCTCTTGATCCAGATTTAGTAGGGGGGACAAATCTGAGTAATCCCCGTTCCACTGAGTTAGCATGCACAATTGCAGCGGTCTGAGATGCAGGCGCGCAAATGGTACTATGTCCATTGCCGCTACCATTAAGCCGATTACTTCCATGCACTGAGCTACTGACGGGTGTGGAATGGAATGAAGGACACGGCAAGCATTTAGAAGTTTTGATAACCTGGCCTCTGTCAGGTAAATTTTCATCTCTACAGAATCTATAAGAGTCCCTAGAAAAGGAACCCTTGTAAGTGGTAATAGAGAACTCTTTTCCACGTTCACCTTCCACCCATGCGACCTCAGAAATGCCAGAACTATCTCTGTATGAGACTTGCCAGTTTGAAAACTTGACGCTTGTATCAGAATGTCGTCTAGGTACGGAGTCACCGCTATGCCTCGCGGTCTTAGTACCGCCAGAAGTGAGCCCAGAACTTTTGTAAAGATTCTTGGAGCCGTAGCTAATCCGAAGGGAAGAGCTACAAACTGGTAATGCCTGTCTAGGAAAGCAAATCTTAGGTACCGATAATGATCCTTGTGAATCGGTATGTGAAGGTAGGCATCCTTTAAGTCCACTGTGGTCATGTACTGACCCTCTTGGATCATGGGAAGGATGGTTCGAATAGTTTCCATTTTGAATGATGGAACTCTTAGGAATTTGTTTAGGATTTTTAAGTCCAAGATTGGTCTGAAGGTTCCCTCTTTCTTGGGAACCACAAATAGATTTGAATAGAATCCTTGCCCATGTTCCGTCCGCGGAACTGGGTGGATTACCCCCATTAGTAAGAGGTCTTGTACACAGCGTAGAAACGCCTCTTTCTTTATTTGGTTTGCTGATAACCTTGAAAGATGAAATCTCCCTCGTGGACGAGTAGTTTTGAAGTCAAGGAGATATCCCTGAGATATGATCTCCAACACCCAGGGATCCTGGACATCTCTTGCCCAAGCCTGGGCGAAGAGAGAAAGTCTGCCCCCCACTAGATCCGTTTCCGGATAGGGGGCCCTCTCTTCATGCTGTCTTAGGGGCAGCAGCAGGTTTCTTGGCCTGTTTGCCCTTGTTCCAGGACTGGTTAACTTTCCAGCCCTGCCTGTAACGAGCAACAGCTCCTTCCTGTTTTGGAGCGGAGGAAGTTGATGCTGCTCCTGCCTTGAAGTTACGAAAGGCACGAAAATTAGACTGTTTGGCCTTTGATTTGGCCCTGTCCTGAGGTAGAGCATGGCCCTTACCTCCCGTAATGTCAGCTATAATTTCTTTCAAGCCGGGCCCGAATAAGGTCTGCCCTTTGAAAGGAATATTAAGCAATTTAGATTTAGAAGTCACGTCAGATGACCAGGATTTAAGCCATAGCGCTCTGCGCGCTTGGATGGCGAATACGGAGTTCTTAGCCGTAAGTTTGGTTAAATGTACGACGGCATCAGAAACAAATGCGTTAGCTAGCTTAAGTGCTTTAAGCTTGTTCATAATTTCATCCAATGGAGCTGTGCGAATGGCCTCTTCCAGAGACTCAAACCAGAATGCCGCCGCAGCAGTGACAGGTGCAATGCATGCAAGGGGCTGTAAGATAAAACCTTGTTGAACAAACATTTTCTTAAGGTAACCCTCTAATTTCTTATCCATTGGATCTGAAAAGGCACAACTATCCTCCACCGGGATAGTGGTACGCTTAGCTAAAGTAGAAACTGCTCCCTCCACCTTAGGGACCGTCTGCCATAAGTCTCGTGTGGTGGCGTCTATAGGAAACATTTTCCTAAATATGGGAGGAGGGGAAAAAGGCACACCAGGTCTATCCCACTCCTTGCTAATAATCTCTGTAAGCCTTTTAGGTATAGGAAACACGTCAGTACACACCGGTACCGCATAGTATCTATCCAACCTACATAATTTTTCTGGAATGGCAACCGTGTTACAATCATTCAGAGCCGCTAATACCTCCCCTAGCAATATGCAGAGGTTCTCAAGCTTAAATTTAAAATTAGAAATCTCTGAATCCAGTCTCCCTGGATCAGATCCGTCACCCACAGAATGAAGCTCTCCGTCTTCATGTTCTGCAAACTGTGACGCAGTATCTGACATGGCTCTCACCTCATCCGCGCGCTCTGTCCCTAACCCAGAGCTATCGCGCTTGCCTCTTAATTCTGGCAATTTAGATAATACTTCTGTCATAACAGTAGCCATGTCTTGCAAAGTGATTTGTAAGGGCCTCCCTGATGTACTTGGCGCCACAAAATCACGCACCTCCTGAGCGGGAGGCGAAGGTACTGACACGTGAGGAGAGTTAGTCGGCATAACTTCCCCCTCGTTGTCTGGTGATAATTTCTTTACATGTAAAGATTGACTTTTATTTAAAGTAACATCAATGCAATTAGTACACAAATTTCTATTGGGCTCCACATTGGCCTTTAAACATAGTGAACAAAGAGATTCATCAGTGTCAGACATGTTTAAATAGACTAGCAATGAGACTAGCAAGCTTGGAAATACTTTTCTAAATAAATTTACAAGCAATATAAAATACGCTACTGTGCCTTTAAGAAGCACAAAAAGCTGTCACAGTTGAAATAACAATGAACCAAAATAGTTATAGCAACCAATTTTTCACAGTAAATGTATTAAGTTAGCAAAGGATTGCACCCACCAGCAAATGGATGATTAACCCCTTAATACCCAAAAACGGATAACAATTTAATAATTAACGCTTTTATCACAGTCAAACACACTGTCACAGGTCTGCTGTGACTGATTACCTCCCTCAAAATGAATTTTGAAGACCCCTGAGCTCTCTAGAGACGATCTGGATCATGGAGGATGAAGTAGACAGATTGTGACTGAATTTTTACTGCGCAAAAAAGCGCTAAAATAGGCCCCTCCCACTCATATTACAACAGTGGGGAAGCTCAGATAACTGTTTCTATGCAGAAAACAAAGATGGCCATGTGGTAAAAATCATGCCCCAATAAGTTTTATCACCAAGTACCTCACAAAAAAAGATTAACATGCCAGTAAACGTTTTAAACATACATTTGAAAAGTTATGAAGTGTTATTAATAAGCCTGCTACCAGTCGCTTTTACTGCAGTTAAGGCTCATACATTATTTCAGTATTAACAGTATTTTCAGAGTCAATTCCATTCCTTAGAAAAATACATCCAGTGTACACACACTCATCAGCCTAATACCAGTCGCTATCACTGCATTTAAGGCTGAACTTACGTTACATTGGTATCAGCAGTATTTTCTCAGTCAATTCCATTACTCAGAAAAATAATTTACTGCACATACCTCATTTGCAGGGGAGCCCTGCATGCTATTCCCCTTTTCTGAAGTTACCTCACTCCTCAGATGAGAACAGCCAGTGGATCTTAGTTACGTCTGCTAAGATCATAGAAAACGCAGGCAGATTCTTCTTCTAATGCTGCCTGAGAACAAACAGCACACTCCGGTGCCATTTAAAATAACAAACTTTTGATTGAAGAAATAAACTAAGTTAAAAAAACACCACAGACCTCTCACAGCGACCTATCTTTAGTTAGGCTGCAAGAGAATGACTGAATATGACATGTGAGGGGAGGAGCTATATAGCAGCTCTGCTTGGGTGATCCTCTTGCAGCTTCCTGTTAGGAAGAGATATATTCCATAAGTAATGGATGACCCGTGGACTGACTACACTTAACAAGAGAAAAACGCTGCAGCGCTTTTAAAAAAACACAGTTGAATAACAAAGAACTAATTCAGTTATAGTCAACAATTCTTTAAATGTATTAATTAGCAGAGGATTGCACCCATTAGCAAAAGGATGATTAACCCCTCAGTACCCAAAAAACGGATATCAAATTAAGATTTAACGCTTTTATCACAGTCAAACACACTGTCACAGGTCTGCTGTGACTGATTACCTCCCTCAAAAACGAATTTTGAAGACCCCTGAGCTCTCTAGAGACGTCCTGGATCAAGGAGGAAGAAGCAGGAAGACTGTGCTAGAATTTTGACTGCGCAACAAGGCGCTAAAAAAGTCCCCTCCCACTCATTTACAACAGTGGGAGACCTTATATAACGGTTTCTATGCAGAAATATACGTTAGCCATGTGGAAAAAAATCATGCCCAAAAAGATTTATCACCAAAGTACCTCACAAAACGAATAACATGCCAGTAAACGTTTTAAAAACAAACTTTTTTAATGTCATGCAAAGTTATCACTAAGCCTGCTACCAGTCGCTTCCACTGCAGATAAAGCTTAAGCATTATTTCAGTATTAACAGTATTTTCTCAGTCAAATTCTAGTCCCTAGAAAATAACTCTACTGTGCATACATTTATCAGCCTGATACCAGTCACTACTACTGCATTTAAGGCTGTACTTACATCATACGGGTAACAGCAGTGTTTTCTTAGTCAATTCCATTCCCAGAAAATATTGTACTGCACATACCTCATTTGCGGGGGACCCCGCATGCTATTCCCATTTTCTGAAGTTACCCCACTCCTCAGAATGTTGAGAACAGCCAGTAGATCTTAGTTACGCATGCTAAGATCATAGAAAATGCAGGCAGTTTCTTCTTCCAAATACTGCCTGAGATAGAAAAACAGCACACCCCGGTGCCATTTAAAATAACAAACTTTTGATTGAAGAATAATTAAGTAAAAACTCCAACTCCTCTCGCGACCTCCTTCTTTGTTGAGGGTTGCAAGAGAATGACTGGATATGACATGTGAGGGGAGGAGCTATATAGCACCTCTGCTTGGGTGATCCTCTTGCAACTTCCTGTTGGGAAGGAGAATATATCCCATAAGTAATGGATGACCCGTGGACTGAACACCCTTAACAAGAGAAAAACATTTGAGAGCTTAAAAAGTACCCTTAGATTTCTTAACTTGGGGCAGAAAATACTTCCTTTTCCCCAGTAACAGAGGAGATAATAAAATTCAATAGAAAATCTTAAAGAAATTACTATCCTAAAATAATAAGATAGTAATCTAAATTTAAACACCATATCAGAGATTTAGGCCATAAAACTTTTCTAGTAAAAATGGCTAAAAACAAAGATTTAATATCCTTAAAAGAAGAAATATCTTCCATAGGATAGAAGTACGTTCGGCAAGAGAAGAAATAGCCCCACCTTTAGGGACTTTTACCTAAAAAAAACACTAAATTAGCCATAGGTAAAGGATATAGCTTTTAAAACCTAGAAGAAAGGTAAAAAGAAGCACTAAGTTTAGATTCCTTACTAAACATATGATAAATAGCATCTGGAATAAGCAAAACTTCAAGAGTTATCTCAGAAGCTTAAAAAAACAGAATTCAAACATTTGCTATTCTTGTTATCAAGAGGACTAGATTTCTCAATACTCAAAGTAAACCATACTTCCTTAATAAAGAATGAATACATTGAATTGAAAGTTTAATTTATCAAAATCAGTCTCTGAAATAGGATCCTGAGTCAGAGAAAACCATTCCATAGGAATGCATTTGACACTGAGTATTTTGTGGGGGTAACATTTGCCCTGGGTGCACATTCACTAGCAGCAGGGAAATGGCTGCGATATTGTAAGTTTGATCCTGGCTGAATGAAAACAAGAAATTTGTGGATATAAGAGTATTGTCGGAGTTGTTCCTGAAGGGTTATCATTTTGGTTTGGTCAGAGAAAACCACATCAGCAGAAAAACTACAGTATGCTGTCGAGCAATACAAACTTCATAGGCTTATGAAAAGTTAAGAGAGATCGTTTACGTTAATTTGAAGGTGAAATAGCAGTCATAGTCTTCTCTATGTCTTTTGCAATATAATCCTTTATACCAACAGTAATATCATGTACATTAGACTGTGAAGGTAAAACAGTAGATGTATATGTACTATAAAAACATTATCATGAATATTAAAAAAAGTGCCACATATTTGAGCTGAAGAATAAAATCAGCTAATTAAAGAATATAAATGCTTAGCTTTGGTAGAAATTGTGTACAAGCAGCATAGTTTCTACAGTACCATCAGAGGCAGGATCAGTTTGAGACATCTTGAAAAATGTAACAAAAAAGAAAAATAACAAATAAAAACATAATTTATGCTTACCTGATAAATTTATTTCTCTTGTAGTGTAGTCAGTCCACGGGTCATCCATTACTTATGGAATATATCTCTTCCTAACAGGAAGCTGTTATATAGCTCCTCCCCTCACATGTCATATTCAGTCATTCGACCAAAGCAGACGAGAAAGGAGAAACCATAGGGTGCAGTGGTGACTGGAGTTTAATTAAAATTTAGATCTGCCTTAAAGACAGGGCGGGCCGTGGACTGACTACACTACAAGAGAAATAAATTTATCAGGTAAGCATAAATTATGTTTTCTCTTGTTAAGTGTAGTCAGTCCACGGGTCATCCATTACTTATGGAATACCAATACCAAAGCTAAAGTACACAGATGAAGGGAGGGACAAGGCAGGAACATTAAACAGAAGGAACCACTGCCTGAAGTACCTTTCTCCCAAAAATAGCCTCCGAAGAAGCAAAAGTGTCAAATTTGTAAAATTTTGAAAAAGTGTGAAGTGAAGACCAAGTTGCAGCCTTGCAAATCTGATCAACAGAGGCCTCATTTTTAAAGGCCCAGGTGGAAGCCACAGCTCTAGTAGAATGAGCTGTAATCCTTTCAGGAGGCTGCTGTCCAGCAGTCTCATAGGCTAAACGTATTATGCTACGAAGCCAAAAAGAGAGAGAGGTAGCCGAAGCCTTTTGACCTCTTCTCTGTCCAGAGTAAACGACAAACAGGGAAGAAGTTTGACGAAAATCTTTAGTTGCCTGCAAATAGAACTTCAGGGCACGGACTACGTCCAGATTATGCAAAAGTCGTTCCTTCTTTGAAGAAGGGTTAGGACACAGTGATGGAACAACAATCTCTTGATTGATATTCTTGTTAGTAACTACCTTAGGTAAGAACCCAGGTTTAGTACGCAGAACTACCTTGTCTGAATGAAAAATCAGATAAGGAGAATCACAATGTAAGGCAGATAACTCAGAGACTCTTCGAGCTGAGGAAATAGCCATCAAAAACAGAACCTTCCAGGATAACAGCTTGATATCAATGGAATGAAGGGGTTCAAATGGAACGCCTTGAAGAACGTTAAGAACTAAGTTTAAGCTCCACGGCGGAGCAACAGTCTTAAACACAGGCTTAATCCTAGCTAAAGCCTGACAAAAAGCCTGAACGTCTGGAACTTCAGCCAGACGTTTGTGTAGAAGAATAGACAGAGCAGAAATCTGTCCCTTTAACGAACTAGCAGATAAGCCCTTTTCTAAACCCTCTTGTAGAAAGGACAATATCCTAGGAATCCTAACCTTACTCCGTGAGTAACTCTTGGATTCGCACCAATATAAATATTTACGCCATATCTTATGGTAAATTTTTCTGGTAACAGGCTTCCTAGCCTGTATTAAGGTATCAATAACCGACTCCGAGAAGCCACGCTTTGATAGAATCAAGCGTTCAATCTCCATGCAGTCAGCCTCAGAGAAATTAGATTTGGATGGTTGAAAGGACCCTGAATTAGAAGGTCCTGTCTCAGAGGCAGAGACCACGGTGGACAGGACGACATGTCCACTAGGTCTGCATACCAGGTCCTGCGTGGCCACGCAGGCGCTATCAGAATCACCGAAGCTCTCTCCTGTTTGATCTTGGCAATCAAACGAGGAAGCATCGGGAATGGTGGAAACACATAAGCCATGTTGAAGACCCAAGGGGCTGTCAGAGCATCTATCAGCACCGCTCCCGGGTCCCTGGACCTGGATCCGTAACAAGGAAGCTTGGCGTTCTGGCGAGACGCCATGAGATCCAGATCTGGTTTGCCCAAACGATGAATCAGTTGAGCAAAGACCTCCGGATGAAGTTCCCACTCCCCCGGATGAAAAGTCTGGCGACTTAGAAAATCCGCCTCCCAGTTCTCCACGCCTGGGATGTAAATCGCTGACAGGTGGCAAGAGTGAGACTCTGCCCAGCGAATTATCTTTGAGACTTCCAACATCGCTAGGGAACTTCTGGTTCCCCCTTGATGGTTGATGTAAGCCACAGTCGTGATGTTGTCCGACTGAAATCTGATGAACCTCAGAGTTGCTAACTGAGGCCAAGCTAGGAGAGCATTGAATATTGCTCTAAATTCCAGAATATTTATTGGGAGGAGTTTCTCCTCCTGAGTCCATAATCCCTGAGCCTTCAGGGAGTTCCAGACTGCGCCCCAGCCTAGAAGGCTGGCGTCTGTTGTTACAATCGTCCAATCTGGCCTGCGAAAAGGTCATCCCCTTGGACAGATGTGGCCGAGAAAGCCACCATAGAAGAGAATCTCTGGTCTCTTGATCCAGATTTAGTAGGGGGGACAAATCTGAGTAATCCCCGTTCCACTGACTTAGCATGCACAATTGCAGCGGCCTGAGATGCAGGCGCGCAAATGGTACTATGTCCATTGCCGCTACCATTAAGCCGATTACTTCCATGCACTGAGCTACTGACGGGTGTGGAATGGAATGAAGGACATGGCAAGCATTTAGAAGTTTTGATAACCTGGCCTCTGTCAGGTAAATTTTCATCTCTACAGAATCTATAAGAGTCCCTAGAAAGGGAACCCTTGTAAGTGGTAATAGAGAACTCTTTTCCACGTTCACCTTCCACCCATGCGACCTCAGAAATGCCAGAACTATCTCTGTATGAGACTTGGCAGTTTGAAAACTTGACGCTTGTATCAGAATGTCGTCTAGGTACGGAGTCACCGCTATGCCTCGCGGTCTTAGTACCGCCAGAAGTAAGCCCAGAACTTTTGTAAAGATTCTTGGAGCCGTAGCTAATCCGAAGGGAAGAGCTACAAACTGGTAATGCCCGTCTAGGAAAGCAAATCTTAGGTACCGATAATGATCCTTGTGAATCGGTATGTGAAGGTAGGCATCCTTTAAGTCCACTGTGGTCATGTACTGACCCTCTTGGATCATGGGAAGGATGGTTCGAATAGTTTCCATTTTGAATGATGGAACTCTTAGGAATTTGTTTAGGATTTTTAAGTCCAAGATTGGTCTGAAGGTTCCCTCTTTCTTGGGAACCACAAATAGATTTGAATAGAATCCTTGCCCGTGTTCCGTCTGCGGAACTGGGTGGATCACCCCCATTAGTAAGAGGTCTTGTACACAGCGTAGAAACGCCTCTTTCTTTATTTGGTTTGCTGATAACCTTGAAAGATGAAATCTCCCTCGTGGAGGAGAAGTTTTGAAGTCCAGGAGATATCCCTGAGATATGATCTCCAACGCCCAGGGATCCTGGACATCTCTTGCCCAAGCCTGGGCGAAGAGAGAAAGTCTGCCCCCCACTAGATCCGTTTCCGGATAGGGGGCCCTCTCTTCATGCTGTCTTAGGGGCAGCAGCAGGTTTCTTGGCCTGCTTGCCCTTGTTCCAGGACTGGTTAACTTTCCAGCCCTGCCTGTAACGAGCAACAGCTCCTTCCTGTTTTGGAGCGGAGGAAGTTGATGCTGCTCCTGCCTTGAAGTTACGAAAGGCACGAAAATTAGACTGTTTGGCCTTTGATTTGGCCCTGTCCTGAGGTAGAGCATGGCCCTTACCTCCCGTAATGTCAGCTATAATTTCTTTCAAGCCGGGCCCGAATAAGGTCTGCCCTTTGAAAGGAATATTAAGCAATTTAGATTTAGAAGTCACGTCAGCTGACCAGGATTTAAGCCATAGCGATCTGCGCGCTTGGATGGCGAATCCGGAGTTCTTAGCCGTAAGTTTAGTTAAATGTACGACGGCATCAGAAACAAATGCGTTAGCTAGCTTAAGTGCTTTAAGCTTGTTCATAATTTCATCCAATGGAGCTGTGCGAATGGCCTCTTCCAGAGACTCAAACCAGAATGCCGCCGCAGCAGTGACAGGCGCAATGCATGCAAGGGGCTGTAAGATAAAACCTTGTTGAACAAACATTTTCTTAAGGTAACCTTCTAATTTCTTATCCATTGGATCTGAAAAGGCACAACTATCCTCCACCGGGATAGTGGTACGCTTAGCTCCCTCCACCTTAGGGAACGTCTGCCATAAGTCTCGTGTGGTGGCGTCTATAGGAAACATTTTCCTAAATATGGGAGGAGGGGAAAAAGGCACACCAGGTCTATCCCACTCCTTGCTAATAATCTCTGTAAGCCTTTTAGGTATAGGAAACACGTCAGTACACACCGGTACCGCATAGTATTTATCCAACCTACATAATTTTTCTGGAATTGCAACCGTGTTACAATCATTCAGAGCCGCTAATACCTCCCCTAGCAATATGCGGAGGTTCTCAAGCTTAAATTTAAAATTAGAAATCTCTGAATCCAGTCTCCCTGGATCAGATCCGTCACCCACAGAATGAAGCTCTCCGTCTTCATGTTCTGCAAACTGTGACGCAGTATCTGACATGGCTCTCACCTCATCCGCGCGCTCTGTCCTTAACCCAGAGCTATCGCGCTTGCCTCTTAATTCTGGCAATTTAGATAATACTTCTGTCATAACAGTAGCCATGTCTTGTAAAGTGATTTGTAAGGGCCTCCTTGATGTACTTGGCGCCACAAAATCACGCACCTCCTGAGCGGGAGGCAAAGGTACTGACACGTGAGGAGAGTTAGTCGGCATAACTTCCCCCTCGTTGTCTGGTGATAATTTCTTTACATGTAAAGATTGACTTTTATTTAAAGTAACATCAATGCAATTAGTACACAAATTTCTATTGGGCTCCACATTGGCCTTTAAACATAGTGAACAAAGACATTCATCTGTGTCAGACATGTTTAAACAGACTAGCAATGAGACTAGCAAGCTTGGAAATACTTTTCTAAATAAATTTACAAGCAATATAAAAAAACGCTACTGTGCCTTTAAGAAGCACAAAAAGCTGTCACAGTTGAAATAACAATGAACCAAAATAGTTATAGCAACCAATTTTTCACAGTAAATGTATTAAGTTAGCAAAGGATTGCACCCACCAGCAAATGGATGATTAACCCCTTAATACCCAAAAACGGATAACAATTTAATAATTAACGTTTTTATCACAGTCAAAACACACTGTCACAGGTCTGCTGTGACTGATTACCTCCCTCAAAATGAATTTTGAAGACCCCTGAGCTCTCTAGAGACGATCTGGATCATGGAGGATGAAGTAGACTGTGACTGAATTTTTACTGCGCAAAAAAGCGCTAAAATAGGCCCCTCCCACTCATATTACAACAGTGGGGAAGCTCAGATAACTGTTTCTATGCAGAAAACAAAGATGGCTATGTGGTAAAAATCATGCCCCAATAAGTTTTATCACCAAGTACCTCACAAAAAACGATTAACATGCCAGTAAACGTTTTAAACATACATTTGAAAAGTTATGAATTGTTATTAATAAGCCTGCTACCAGTCGCTTTTACTGCAGTTAAGGCTCATACATTATTTCAGTATTAACAGTATTTTCAGAGTCAATTCCATTCCTTAGAAAAATACATTCAGTGTACACACACTCATCAGCCTAATACCAGTCGCTATCACTGCATTTAAGGCTGAACTTACTTTACATTGGTATCAGCAGTATTTTCTCAGTCAATTCCATTCCTAAGAAAAATAATTTACTGCACATACCTCATTTGCAGGGGGGCCCTGCATGCTATTCCCCTTTTCTGAAGTTACCTCACTCCTCAGATGAGAACAGCCAGTGGATCTTAGTTACGTCTGCTAAGATCATAGAAAACGGAGGCAGATTCTTCTTCTAATACTGCCTGAGAACAAACAGCACACCCCGGTGCCATTTAAAATAACAAACTTTTGATTGTAGAAATAAACTAAGTTAAAAAACACCACAGACCTCTCACAGCGACCTATCTTTAGTTAGGCTGCAAGAGAATGACTGAATATGACATGTGAGGGGAGGAGCTATATAGCAGCTCTGCTTGGGTGATCCTCTTGCAGCTTCCTGTTAGGAAGAGATATATTCCATAAGTAATGGATGATCCGTGGACTGACTACACTTAACAAGAGAAATATCCAATTTTCACAAAATAGCAGTTTCAGGAATGGGAAAAAATGCTTATATGAAAAACAAAAGCAAATATCATAGCCCTCTGTACAAAATGAAAGCAGAGAGCAAAAAGAGGGAGAGACTAATATAACAACATTTTTGGCGCCAAAAATAACGCCAACAAAGACGACGCAAATGCTGAGAAAAAAAATCATAACAGGCGCGACTTAAAAAAAACTGCAAAGGGAAATAAACATAGACCTGACTCATGGCAAATATATACAATATATATTTAAAACTTAAAAATATAAAGTGCCAAACATAGCTGAGAGTGTCTTAAATATATATACTTAAATATATACTTAAATATATATACTTACCTGAAGACACCAATCCACATATAGCAGACAGCCAAACCAGTACTGAAACATATCAGCAGAGGTAATGGTACAGGAGTATAATGTCGATCTGTAAAGGGAGGTGGCAGATGAATGCCCACGACCGAATTTACAGAGAGCCTTAGAATAGATATCCCAGAGTTGAAAACATGGCATCATTAGGCAAATACTCCCTTCACATCCCTCAGACAAACACTGTACTTTAAAAGGAACTGGGCTTCAAAATGCTTAGAAGCACCATTCATAGAAGAAATCAAGTATGACTTGCTTCACCATCATCCAACGAAGGCAAAGTTTATAAAACTGAAGTATGAGTGAGGTGGGAGGTGTATTTATAGGAATTTTGAGGTTTGGGAAACTTTGCCCCCTCCAGGTAGGATTGTACTGTAAATCCCATACGTCACTAGCTCATGGACATGCCACTTACATGAAAGAAATCTTCATGGATAGGGAATCTATTATAGTCCCTAGGAAACACCTTTTTGGTAGATGGAACAAGAGAACTTCTCTCCAAATTCACCTTCCACCCCTGGGAACAAAGAAAAGACAACAACATTTCTGTGTGAGATTGGGCTAGTTGAAAAGATGACGCCTGAACCAAGATGTGGTCCAGAAAAGGCGCAACAGCAATTCCCTGGAATCGGATCACAGCCAATAGCGCCCCCAGAACGATTGAGAATATTCAAGGAGCAGCAGCAAAAAACCTAGAAACTGGAAATGATCCCAGTGAAAGGCAACATGTAAATAAGTGTCCTTCATGTCTATGGAGGTCATGAAAAGAACCTTCCTGGACCAATGGAACAATAGTTTCCATCTTGAGGGACGGAACCCTGAGGAATTTGTTTAGACACTCTAGGTCCTGGATGGAACGATAAATTCCCTCCTTTTTTGGGAATCCAAAAAGTTTGAATAGAATTGTAGACCTAGATTCTCTAGAGGGACTGGAATATTAACTCCCAGGGAGGATAGGTCCTTCACACAATTTAAGAAGGCCTCTCTCATTACCTAGTTTGAGGATAATCTAGACAGGAAGAGTCTGCCCCATGGTAGGCAAAACTAGAATCCTATTCTGTAACTCTGGGATACTATGCCATGGTGTATCCAAGCATGCCAAGAAAGAGAAAGCCTGCCCCCCACATGATTCAAAATTGGATCGGGGCAGATCCTACATGCTGATTTAGAGTCAGCGGAAGGCTATTAGATTTGTTCCAGGGCTGGTTTGCCAAGTGGACCTTGATTGGTCTGGAAGAGGAGAGGAGAACTTCTGTATCTTAAAGTTGAGAAAGGAACGACAATTAAAAGTCTGTCAACTCCTAGGTCTATTCTTCTTGTCCTGGGGTAGGTAAGATCCCTTTCCACCTGTAAACTCAAAAATATTTCCACCAGACCAGGTCCAAACAGAGATTTCTTATAAGGTATAGCCGAAAAGCTTGCCAAGATTTTAACCAAGAGCCTTGCAGGCTAGCACAGTGAAGCTAGAAATTTTAGCTCCCAGTCACCTGAACTCGTCTGAAAAATAAAAAAAGCTGACATGTGTACGTAATACTTATTACACTGTGTGAAAACAAAAATTACTCATTATTCAGTGAGTACATAATACACATTGTACCAAGTGCACATAATATTGATTATAATGAGATTTCAAATACTCATTATATCGGGAGTACATAATACTCACTACACTGAGTGAACGTAGTACTCCTAATGTGTGTACACAGTATTAATTATACAGTGGGTACATAGTACCTATTACACTGAATGTACATAAAACTCATGACACTGTGTGTACATAATACTCATTATACTGAGTGAACATTGTACTCATTACACTGTGTGAACAAAATGAGAACTTAACACATAATTCACTGAGTGTACAGAACACATTACACTGTGAGTCATCACACTGTGTCAACATAATACTCATTACACTGTGTGTACATTATATGCAGCACATTGTGTGTACATAATACTGTACTCATTCCACTGTGTGTACATACTACTCATTACACTGTGTGGATGTGTGTACATAACGTAATACACTGTGTGTACATAACTCATTACACTGTGATACATACTGAGAACAAAACACATATTACACTGTGTGTATATAACCTAATACACTGTGTGTACATAATATTTATTACACTGCGAGTACATAACCTCATACACTATGTGTACATAATACTCCTTACACTGAGGGTACATAGTACCCTTACACAGAGTACATGTTTTTCATACACTTGTTAATAAAATGTACTCCACAAATATCAGCTGAGCTGCTATACCATTCATTTGTCATGAGCACATGACTTGAACTCTGGTCTCTTCGGTGGGTACAGAAAGTGATATTATAGTCCTTATACACAGTTAACATAAAATAATGTAGATTACAGCCATTATACTGTGTGTACACAGTATTCAATATCAGCAGCCTGCAGATCCTCCCTCTTTTTGAAAGAGATCACTGTATCCTAACGGCTAAAATGTACCCGCCCACAATGGCGGAACAACTGCGTACCTCAAAAATAGGACTCTCAAACAAGTCCGACTAGGTACAGCCTAGAATGAGCAAGTGGCAACTACCGCGATCACAAACAGCTAGGTGGAGGAAACAAAACGACAGGTTCCAATAACACAAGCTTACAGCATATAACTAATAAAAAGGGGCGCGGAAAAATGTTTCGAAGCCAGAAGACTAACTGAACTATAAACGGCCCGGTCCCTCAGCAGTTATTAAAACGAGGGAAAATAAAACCAATACATACAGGGCTCCTACCACAATATAAGCCATATTTGTATGCAAACAGACCTGCAGTGAAATAAAGTGGAACATATTACTGAGTGCACATAATACTGTTTCCTTTTAAAGCCAGTCCTCCATTGTGTTACAGAAGCGGCAAATCTGCGATTATGTAAATGCTCAGCCGTAATCTTAGAGATCAGTATAAAAATCTCTATTTTATACCAAACACATAAAGTGTCAAAGATCTGTCCTGTCCACAGCTCCAAAATGAATCCTTAACTAGGAAGAATCACTAAGTCTCAGCATAGATCCATGAGGATTAACCTGTTAAGTGCTGCTGTCCTTCCATACCTAGAAGGCAAAGGCACTTATCTTGGATCCAACTGCAGGACAGATGCTGCTCCTTAGGTGTGTCAGGTACTTTACTCCCTGTCATGGACCTGTAGGAAAATAAAGAACAGAGTAACCAACTCTGGCTTTTTACAAAGGGGATGCAAATGGTTAAAATAAAAGCAAGGACTACTTTGCCGCCTTTTAACTGCTTAAAAGCCACAACGATTCTTACTGAAGAGATTGACGTGGGCACAGCTAAACCCCAATATTTGCTTGCAGAGAAAAGCATCCATAAAAGGATTAAAATCTTCAGACACCAACTTCACACAACCTCCATTGACAGAGGCAAAGAGAATGACTGGGGGTTATGGGTAAGGCAGTTACTAGCTTTGTTGCAGTGCTCTTTGCCTCCACCTGCTGGCCAGGAGTTGAATATCCCACTAGTAATTGGAATGACGTTGTGGACTCTCCATGTCATAGGAAAGAAATCAAATATTTCCTTCAATAGTAGCTGCTGTCAGCCTCAGTCTCTTCTCCCAAGCCTACTTGGAACTTTAAAGAGCCAGATGAAAACTCTAAAGAAAGAGCTTTTCTTTGATGTATTATCCGCCTTTTTCACAAGCTAGATAAAAGAACTAAAATGCAATGAACTTTAAAGTTTTGTTAAAGCTAAGAATGTATTCTTATTCACTGCTTCTGTGAGTGCATGCCGACAACCATTGTGCTAGAAGTGGGAATCAAATAAAATGGGTTTTTTTACTGTTATCCTGTGAGTTCTCTCCAATTAGTACTATCATTTTGTGAAATGTATTGCACAATGTGTGGTTCATTTTTCAAGATCTCAGGGAAAGAACATCTTACTGCATCCCTGTGAAGTTCAACACCACGATATACACAACAAATAATTTATGCATTTCAAATTATATTTATGTCCCTGAGATCAACTCTAAAGATCAGTCAGTACAGCAGTTCATTTTTTGGCTCCTGTCTGGCCCAAAATACTGAATTTTAAATCTAGATATTCAAGCAAGGCATGGTTATCCACTTCTTCTAATCTTCTGTCTAAGGGTCCATTCCTTTACCAGCAATTTAAAAGGGACAGTCTACATCAGAATTATTGTTTAAAAAGATAGATAATCCTTTTATTATCCATTCCCCCGTTTTGCACAACCAACACAGTTACATTAATATACTTTTTACCTCTGTGATTACCTTGTATCTAAGTCTCTACAGACTGCCCCCTTATTTCAGTTAGTTTTACAGACTTGCATTTTAGCCAATCACGGCTGACTCCACAGGAGTGAGCACAATGTTATCTATAAGGCACACAAATAGATAAGAAAATAAGAGGAGGAACACAACAGTTGCCCATTTGATTTAAAATGTGTACTTATAGACCAAAAAAAGTCCACAATGATTGGTCAAAAAGTGTACACAGTATGTGATGTGAAAAGGCATCCACTCCCACAGAAGCTTGACATACATCACATCTAGAAAGAAAAAACAAAGGAGGCGCCTCATGGTTTAGTATTCAACATTCCAAATGTAAACCTTAAACTTCAAAATCCAAACTGGCATCTCACATGTAATAAAGCACTATCATGAGTGCTAAAAAAGCAGACTGGATCCTCAGAGTCGTACGGCAGACTCCCCTAGCAGATCCCAAGCTCTTGTCACAGTGATGCTCGTATCAGCATGAGAGTTGGTAGAAGACACAACAGGAGCGTATATCTGGATTTTACAATAAAATGATTTATTAAAACAAACCGACGCGTTTCTTAGTGCTCACCACTGTTTCTTCAGGTTCTCACTACCAGTTTCCAAACATGTCCGGTATTCAGGTACATGCAACAGCTATAGTACTTCAAAGATATTTACCATTTTGTTAAATGGTGAGGAGACAAGGATAAAAATCTAAAAAATATGGAATGTCAAAGAAAACTTAACTACATGCATATGGATTTATTCTTAGATCCATTAGTTCAGTCTTCTGCTCTTTAGTTATTTTACAACGCACAATTACATTTTATCCAGATGTGCAATTTTTTCAAGATCTCATTCCTTCTTGGGATCTAAATTTGGACCTTAAGCTTTTTCCTTTGGAACTTTCCCACAAATTGTCTTTAACATTACTATTTAAGTTCAAAAAGAAAATGCTCTAATTTGTTATACGCAAGCAATAGTGCAATAATACAATGTTCTGTGTTTAACATGTGCAAAGGGGTTAGTTTAAGTCCAGTCACTGGTACAGCAAATGGTTCTAAAAGATATCAAGACCTGATTTATACTTACAGGTAACGTATTTACATTTGTTGCACAACTATATAAAAGCCAGTCCAGTTTTTTGTTTTTTTTTAAACTATGTCCACTTCTGGTATGTCCTCTCTTTTGATAGTCAAATCCTTTAAAAATAGGTTATTTCTTGGCTATGAGATAAATTCAAGAAGGAAGTTTCTTGGTCACTGTTGATTTCTGACTAACTGCATAAATATAATTATTGATAGTTATCACATACCCGTTAATCTTTTCTGGTCCAGCAAGAAATGCCCAGTGCACCAAAACTCCAAGAGCACCAGCCAACAGGTCTCCTTGTCCCCCACAGCGCCGACTGCTGCCCTCATGACTGCACACTAAAACTAAAAGTAGAGGGAGACAGGGGGGGGGGAATGAATACTAAAAGTATAGGGGGGGGGGAGAATGAATCACATAGCAATCGTACAACATAAGAACATTAAGTTCCAACTAAAATGGAAAATTAAATAATGCATGACATTAACAACTTTTCAAATTTACTTCTATTCTCAAATTGACTTTGTTCTTTTGGTTCCTTTGTTGAATGTAGCAGTGTTTGAAACTAGGATGTATATAGTTGATCACTACAGGGCAGCAGAGTTATATACTGTTCAGGACAAATGCACGCTTCTGAAACTATCTAGATATTATGCATGGGCATTCTGATAGCATTTCTTTGTTAGCATTCTAATACGGAAGAAAGCTGCAGCTCGTGGCTTTCGGTTCTTTTCTGAGACTGATTCCTTCATGTGAAATAATATCTGTGCAAATCCAGATCTTAATGTGTTGCACTTTCACAAGAAAAAATCCTGCTCCAAAAACAGCCGAACGTCACAAGTGGCAGCCTTCTTCTGCATTTAGATGCTAATGAAGGATCTGAATGCTCATGCCTACTAGATCAGGGAAATGCAGTCATTGGAGGCAGGTGATGCAGTGCCTCACCTGTCATGACTAAAAACATTTTTTAATATGATATTACAAAAATATATTTATTTTTTTCCACCCCCCCCTGGCCGGCATACTTGGTATCCTCCATGTTGTGCAATGGAAGGTAGGCAGTGAGCTGGTCTGCTGCCCCCCATTGCACAAAATGCTTGCCTGATAGTGTATATGAGCCGCGACTGAGATAGTGCCCCCCCCCATAGTCTCAATTCCTATTGCAGTGCTTGATTTCTCCATTTGCTTCCTATAAAATAAGCTGAACCGCACATTCTCCCCGAGCCTCCAGTCTGCTCATCTCCATATTAAATATTTTAGCTGTGTACTTGCATTAAAGTGGGAAATGATAAGTCTGAGCAGTACAGGCACAGGAAGTCAAGGAAGCTAAGTGGTGTAGCTGCTTTTCCTGCCTCTGATCATTAGACAGAGGTACTGCATTGCAGGTATGTTGTAGCTGCGTTATTAATCGGTGTCAGAAAATGCTTCGTCTCTTCCTATACGTCCCGGTCTGTTTTCCCTTAAGTCTCCCTTTTTAACCCCTTTGTGTACAGCCCTGGGTTTCCTATGTTTTGTTTGTTTTGTTTTTAATATTCATTTTTATTAGATAGCGTAGATATGAGTGTAACACTTTATTTTAATGTATTTATGTTGTGTTTAATGCAACTTTATCTAGCCCCAACGCTTAACTCGAGGTCTTCAGTCACACTCATTAATTTGCACTTGCGGGATCATGTTTACTTTCAACCTTTCAACTTGTAATAAGCGCACACGTTAACGGGGGAGTGATATTTCAATATCACGCCACTTGTAATCTAACCCAATGTCTTATAAGACCACTAAAAATCTAGAAACATAAGCTTGGAGTTGCTAAGTGATGATACTATCAACAACTTATATTTGCTCATATATATTTGTAGAAGTGTAATACTTCACAAAAACAGAAGTCTCTCATAGCTACTGGCATAATGTTTGTCACCGAGATAAACTGGAAGGACTGTTGTTCAAAGTGAAAAGTACCATTACAAATAGGAAACAGTAAATAAATATGTATAACCACAAGGTAATGATGAAATAATAAGTTGCGGTTAAATCTTAGATGCTTATCTCATATTTAGGGCATTATTGTTCTGTATGTTCTTGACAACATAATTAATAGTCAACAAAAGAAAGACCCTCAAATATTCACATGTAGCTACGGCTATCATGTTGAATTAAAGGGACATTAAAGTTTGTTTTGCTATGTATAATATAATATTAAAATAAACAATGTTGCAAACATTGCTGTCATATGGGCTAAAGATACGTGCACACTCCTGAGAACACCTAGGATTATTCTTTAACAAAGGATACCAAAAGACCGCGGCAAAATTGATAACTGCACTAAATTGGAAAGTTGTTAATAAAATTGTGTACTCTATCCAATCCATTTAAGTTTAAGTTTAATTTAGACAAGATATTCTTAAGATTAACATTTAAGTATTGAGGAAGGATCTGCAAATGGAATAGTTAAGGATCATTAAACTTGACATTCAACATTGCATAAAATGTTTCATTATCACAAGTGAAACATTATTGCAATATACATTCATTAATTATTTTGCAGCCTTTTGTTGTAAAATACATCTAAAAGTTGTGCTTGTTTCACTTTCTCCCAGGGATGCATGTGTTAATACTTTTAGGCAATTTATGTGAGCTTTTGTTTACTTTCCCTCCCTCCTTAAGTTTCTATGGTATCACATGCTTTCAAAAGGTGGATTATTAGTTTTGCATCAACAATCATGATAGGAAAATCATTCTTTGCAATAGTAGCTAAGTTGAATCAGTGCTAAACCACATTTAAGACCCCTCAAAGTGCATAATAAAGAGACAAGGCAATAAGACCTACTCTGAATTTTAAATAAACTGTAGATTTTTTTGACAAATTAATTTTTACCCATTTTCCAGGGCCCCTGTATCATGTGAGACATCAGCCAATCACAGACTAGTATACGTATACCCTGTGAGCTTGTGCACATGCTCAGTAGGATCTTGTTCCCCAGAAAGTGTGCATATATATAAAAAAAAAAAAAAGTACAAAATATGATAATGGAAGTAAATTGTAAAGTGTCTTAAAACTGCATGCTTTATCCGAATCATAAAAGTTTATTTTGACTTGAGTGTCTCTTTAAGGGAATACAAGAGGGCAGGCTACCACAGTCTGCACATGTGCAAACAAAGTTTATGCTATACCTGAATTTTAGTTTGTGATTGGTTAGCAGGGGTTCTTTTTGTTCTGGGGACAGGGAAATCAGTGAAAAGAATAAACATAAAAGAAACTCATTTGACAGACTAAAGCAAAATTATTCTTATATATGAAGGTTCATAATCATGTAGTTTTCAATTTGTGTTTAGGGTCTTTTTAGATGGAGCATAGGATTTTAAAAAACTATCATCAAATTAGCTTCCAAGAAAGAAAAAACAAACAAACCTTTGTCTCCATCTGATATGAGATCCCTCTCTCCTTTCTGCACAATAGTTATATTTCCCATCGCCTGACTGAGCCTCAAAACACTTCCATGCTGATCATTGGTATCTACAGGTTCTGAAAGCTAGAGGTAAAGACGTGTGTAAATATCCATACATCAACATGCATTTCATCACATTTTTTTTCTTTTCTTAAACAAAGCATAACACAACATAAAACATAATTTATGTAAGAACTTACCTAATACATTCATTTCTTTCATATTGGCAAGAGTCCATGAGCTAGTGACATATGGGATATACAATCCTACCAGGAGGGGCAAAGTTTTCCAAACCTCAAAATGCCTATAAATACACCCCTCACCACACCCACAATTCAGTAGTGAGGTGATAACAAAAGGAGTAAAAAAAGCATACTAAAAGAGGAACTGGAAATATAATTGTGCTTTTATACAAAAAAAACATAACCACAATAAAGGAAATTATGCTTACCTGATCAATTGATTTCTTCTACGATACGACGAGTCGACGGATTCATCCTTACTTGTGGGATATTATCCTCCTGCTAACAGGAAGTGGCAAAGAGCACCACAGCAGAGCTGTATATATAGCTCCTCCCTTCTCTCCACCCCCAGTCATTCGACCGAAGGTATAGGAAGAGAAAAGAAAAGCTAAAAGGTGCAGAGGTGACTGAAGTTTTGAACACAAAAATATAATCTGTCTAATATGACAGGGAGGGCCGTGGACTCGTCGTATTGTAGAAGAAATCAATTTATCAGGTAAGCATAAATTTCCTTTTCTTCTACTAGATACGACAAGTCCACGGATTCATCCTTACTTGTGGGATACAATACCAAAGCTGCAGGACACGGATCAACGGGAGTGACAAGACAGATATCTAAACAGAAGGCACCATTGCTTGAAGAACTTTTCTCCCAAAAACAGCCTCAGAAGAAGCAAAAGTATCAAATTTGGAAAAGGTCTGTTCAACAGAAGCATTGTTTTTAAAAACCCATGTGGAAGCCACTGCTCTAGTAGAATGAGCTGTAATCTTTTCAGGAGGCTGCTGTCCAGCAGTCTCATATGCCAAAAGAGATGATGCCTTTCAGCCAAAAAGAAAGAGGTAGCCGTAGCTTTTTGACCCCTACGCTTTCCAGAATAAACAACAAATAGAGAAAATGTTTGACGGAAATTCTTGGTCGCTTGTAAGTAAAACTTCAAGGCACGAACCACGTCCAGATTATGTAACAGACGCTGCTTCTTAGAAGGAGGATTAGGACATAGAGAAGGAACAACAATTTCCTGATTAATATTCTTATTTGAAACAACCTTAGGAAGGAATCCATGTTTAGTATGCAAAACCACCTTATCAGAATGGAATATAAGATAAGGCGAGTCGCATTGTAATGCAGAAAGCTCAGAAACTCTTCGAGCAGAAGAGAGAGCAACTAAAAACAAAACTTTCCAAGACAAAAGCTTAATATCTATGGAATGCATAGGTTCAAACGGAACCCCTTGAAGAACATTTAGAACTAAATTCAAACTCCATGGCGGAGCAACAGGTTTAAACACAGGCTTGATTCTGACTAAAGCCTGGCAAAAAGACTGAACGTCTGGGACATCCGCCAGACGCTTGTGTAGTAAAATTGACAAAGCAGAAATTTGTCCCTTTAAGGAACTAGCCGATAATCCCTTCTCCAATCCTTCTTGGAGAAAGGACAAAATCCTAGGAATCCTAACCCTACTCCATGAGTAGCCCTTGGATTCGCACCAATAAAGATATTTACGCCATACCTTATGGTAAATTTTCCTAGTGACAGGCTTCCGAGCCTGAATCAAGGTATCAATAACCGACTCGGAGAATCCCCGCTTAGATAAAAGCAAGCGTTCAATCTCCAGGCAGTCAGCTGCAGAGAATTTAGATTTGGATGTTGGAACGGACCTTGAATGAGAAGGTCCTGTCTCAGTGGCAGTTTCCACGGTGGCAGAGATGACATCTCCACTAGATCTGCATACCAGGTCCTGCGTGGCCACGCAGGCACTATCAAGATTACAGAAGCCCTCTCTTGTTTGATTCTGGCAATCAGACGAGGCAGGAGAGGAAAGGGAGGAAACACATAAGCCAGGTTGAACGACCAAGGTACTGCTAGAGCATCTATCAGTACTGCTTGGGGATCCCTTGATCTGGATCCGTAACGAGGAAGTTTGGCGTTCTGACGATACGCCATCAGATACAATTCCGGTGTGCCCCATTGACGAATCAATGTCGCAAACACCTCCGGATGGAGCTCCCACTCCCCCGGATGAAAAGTTTGACGACTTATAAAATCCGCTTCCCAGTTCTCCACTCCTGGGATGTAGATTGCTGATAGATGGCAAGAGTGCGTCTCTGCCCATCGAATTATCTTGGAAACCTCTATCATTGCTAGAGAACTCTTTGTTCCCCCTTGATCATTGATATATGCTACAGTCGTGATATTGTCTGACTGGAATCTTATGAATTTGGCCAAAGCCAACTGAGGCCACGCTTGAAGCGTGTTGAATATTGCTCTCAGTTTCAGAATATTGATTAGTAGTAGGGACTCCTCCTGAGTCCAAACACCCTGAGCCTTCAGGGAATTCCAGACTGCACCCCAGCCCAAGAGGCTGGCGTCCGTCGTCACTATGACCCATGCTGGTCTGCAGATGCACATTCCCTGGGACAGATGATCCTGTGACAACCACCAAAGAAGAGAGTCTCTGGTCTCTAGATCCAGATTGATCTGAGGAGATAAATCCACATAATCCCCATTCCACTGTCTGAGCAAACACAGCTGCAGTGGTCTGAGATTTAAGCGAGCATACGGAACGATGTCCATTGCCGCTACCATTAATCCAATGACCTCCATACACTGCGCCACTGATGGCCGAGGAGTGGACAGAAGTGCCCAGCAAGTAGTTAAGATCTTTGACTTTCTGACCTCCGTCAGAAATATTTTCATGTCTACAGAGTCTATCAGAGTTCCTAGGAATGGAACTCTTGTCAGTGGAACTAGTGAACTCTTTTGTATATTCACCTTCCACCCAAGAGTTCTTAGAAAAGCCAGCACAATGTCCGTGTGAGATTTGGCTAGCTGGTAAGTTGACGCCTGAATCAAAATATCGTCCAGATAGGGCGCCACTGCTATGCCCCGCGGCCTTAGAACCGCCAGAAGGGACCCTAGCACCTTTGTGAAGATTCTGGGAGCTGTGGACAACCCGAAAGGGAGGGCCACAAACTGGTAGTGTTTGTCCTGGAAGGCGAACCTGAGAAACTGGTGATGATCTCTGTGGATAGGAATGTGAAGATACGCATCCTTTAAATCCACGGTAGTCATATATTGACCCTCCTGGATCATTGGTAAAATAGTTTGAATGGTCTCCATCTTGAACGATGGGACTCTGAGAAATTTGTTTAGGCATTTGAGATCTAAAATCGTTCTGAAGGTTCCCTCTTTATTGGGAACCACGAACAGATTTGAATAAAACCCTGCCCCTGTTCTAGTTTTGGAACTGGGCAGATTACACCCATGGTATATACGTCTTACACAGCGTAAGAACGCCTCTCTTTTTGTCTGGTCTACAGACAAACGTGAAAGATGAAATCTCCCGCTTGGGAGAAAATCCTCGAATTCTAGTTGATACCCCTGGGTCACGATTTCTAACGCCCAGGGATCCTGAACGTCCCTTGCCCAAACCTGAGCGAAGAGAGAAAGTCTGCCCCTACTAGATCCGGTCCCGGATCGGAGGCTGCCCCTTCATGCTGTCTTGGTACCAGCAGCGGGCTTCTTGGCCGGTTTACCTTTATTCCAGGTCTGGTTAGGTCTCCAGACTGACTTGGATTGTGCAAAATTCCCCTCCTGCTTTGTGGTGGAGGAGGAAGTAGAGGGTCCACCTTTGAAGTTTCGAAAGGAACGAAAAACAGAATTTATGTTTACCTGATAAATTACTTTCTCCAACGGTGTGTCCGGTCCACGGCGTCATCCTTACTTGTGGGATATTCTCTTCCCCAACAGGAAATGGCAAAGAGCCCAGCAAAGCTGGTCACATGATCCCTCCTAGGCTCCGCCTACCCCAGTCATTCGACCGACGTTAAGGAGGAATATTTGCATAGGAGAAACCATATGATACCGTGGTGACTGTAGTTAAAGAAAATAAATTATCAGACCTGATTAAAAAACCAGGGCGGGCCGTGGACCGGACACACCGTTGGAGAAAGTAATTTATCAGGTAAACATAAATTCTGTTTTCTCCAACATAGGTGTGTCCGGTCCACGGCGTCATCCTTACTTGTGGGAACCAATACCAAAGCTTTAGGACACGGATGACGGGAGGGAGCAAATCAGGTCACCTAGATGGAAGGCACCACGGCTTGCAAAACCTTTCTCCCAAAAATAGCCTCAGAAGAAGCAAAAGTATCAAACTTGTAAAATTTGGTAAAAGTGTGCAGTGAAGACCAAGTCGCTGCCCTACATATCTGATCAACAGAAGCCTCGTTCTTGAAGGCCCATGTGGAAGCCACAGCCCTAGTGGAATGAGCTGTGATTCTTTCGGGAGGCTGCCGTCCGGCAGTCTCGTAAGCCAATCTGATGATGCTTTTAATCCAAAAAGAGAGAGGTAGAAGTTGCTTTTTGACCTCTCCTTTTACCGGAATAAACAACAAACAAGGAAGATGTTTGTCTAAAATCCTTTGTAGCATCTAAATAGAATTTTAGAGCGCGAACAACATCCAAATTGTGCAACAAACGTTCCTTCTTCGAAACTGGTTTCGGACACAGAGAAGGTACGATAATCTCCTGGTTAATGTTTTTGTTAGAAACAACTTTTGGAAGAAAACCAGGTTTAGTACGTAAAACCACCTTATCTGCATGGAACACCAGATAAGGAGGAGAACACTGCAGAGCAGATAATTCTGAAACTCTTCTAGCAGAAGAAATTGCAACCAAAAACAAAACTTTCCAAGATAATAACTTAATATCAACGGAATGTAAGGGTTCAAACGGAACCCCCTGAAGAACTGAAAGAACTAAGTTGAGACTCCAAGGAGGAGTCAAAGGTTTGTAAACAGGCTTGATTCTAACCAGAGCCTGAACAAAGGCTTGAACATCTGGCACAGCTGCCAGCTTTTTGTGAAGTAACACAGACAAGGCAGAAATCTGTCCCTTCAGGGAACTTGCAGATAATCCTTTTTCCAATCCTTCTTGAAGGAAGGATAGAATCTTAGGAATCTTAACCTTGTCCCAAGGGAATCCTTTAGATTCACACCAACAGATATATTTTTTCCAAATTTTGTGGTAAATCTTTCTAGTTACAGGCTTTCTGGCCTGAACAAGAGTATCGATAACAGAATCTGAGAACCCTCGCTTCGATAAGATCAAGCGTTCAATCTCCAGGCAGTCAGCTGGAGTGAGACCAGATTCGGATGTTCGAACGGACCTTGAACAAGAAGGTCTCGTCTCAAAGGTAGCTTCCATGGTGGAGCCGATGACATATTCACCAGATCTGCATACCAAGTCCTGCGTGGCCACGCAGGAGCTATCAAGATCACCGACGCCCTTTCCTGATTGATCCTGGCTACCAGCCTGGGGATGAGAGGAAACGGCGGGAATACATAAGCTAGTTTGAAGGTCCAAGGTGCTACTAGTGCATCCACTAGAGCCGCCTTGGGATCCCTGGATCTGGACCCGTAGCAAGGAACTTTGAAGTTCTGACGAGAGGCCATCAGATCCATGTCTGGAATGCCCCACAGTTGAGTGACTTGGGCAAAGATTTCCGGATGGAGTTCCCACTCCCCCGGATGCAATGTCTGACGACTCAGAAAATCCGCTTCCCAATTTTCCACTCCTGGGATGTGGATAGCAGACAGGTGGCAGGAGTGAGACTCCGCCCATAGAATGATTTTGGTCACTTCTTCCATCGCCAGGGAACTCCTTGTTCCCCCCTGATGGTTGATGTACGCAACAGTTGTCATGTTGTCTGATTGAAACCGTATGAACTTGGCCCTCGCTAGCTGAGGCCAAGCCTTGAGAGCATTGAATATCGCTCTCAGTTCCAGAATATTTATCGGTAGAAGAGATTCTTCCCGAGACCAAAGACCCTGAGCTTTCAGGGATCCCCAGACCGCGCCCCAGCCCATCAGACTGGCGTCGGTCGTGACAATGACCCACTCTGGTCTGCGGAAGGTCATCCCTTGTGACAGGTTGTCCAGGGACAGCCACCAACGGAGTGAGTCTCTGGTCCTCTGATTTACTTGTATCCTCGGAGACAAGTTTGTATAGTCCCCATTCCACTGACTGAGCATGCCCAGTTGTAATGGTCTTAGATGAATGCGCGCAAAAGGAACTATGTCCATTGCCGCTACCATCAAACCTATCACTTCCATGCACTGCGCTATGGAAGGAAGAGGAACGGAATGAAGTATCCGACAAGAGTCTAGAAGATTTGTTTTTCTGGCCTCTGTCAGAAAAATCCTCATTTCTAAAGAGTCTATTATTGTTCCCAAGAAGGGAACCCTTGTTGACGGAGATAGAGAACTCTTTTCCACGTTCACTTTCCATCCGTGAGATCTGAGAAAGGCCAGGACGATGTCCGTGTGAGCCTTTGCTTGAGGAAGGGACGACGCTTGAATCAGAATGTCGTCCAAGTAAGGTACTACAGCAATGCCCCTTGGTCTTAGCACAGCTAGAAGGGACCCTAGTACCTTTGTGAAAATCCTTGGAGCAGTGGCTAATCCGAAAGGAAGCGCCACGAACTGGTAATGCTTGTCCAGGAATGCGAACCTTAGGAACCGATGATGTTCCTTGTGGATAGGAATATGTAGATACGCATCCTTTAAATCCACCGTGGTCATGAATTGACCTTCCTGGATGGAAGGAAGAATTGTTCGAATGGTTTCCATTTTGAACGATGGAACCTTGAGAAACTTGTTTAAGATCTTGAGATCTAAGATTGGTCTGAACGTTCCCTCTTTTTTGGGAACTACGAACAGATTGGAGTAGAACCCCATCCCTTGTTCTCCTAATGGAACAGGATGAATCACTCCCATTTTTAACAGGTCTTCTACACAACGTAAGAATGCCTGTCTTTTTATGTGGTCTGAAGACAACTGAGACCTGTGGAACCTCCCCCTTGGGGGAAGCCCCTTGAATTCCAGAAGATAACCTTGGGAGACTATTTCTAGCGCCCAAGGATCCAGAACATCTCTTGCCCAAGCCTGAGCGAAGAGAGAGAGTCTGCCCCCCACCAGATCCGGTCCCGGATCGGGGGCCAACATTTCATGCTGTCTTGGTAGCAGTGGCAGGTTTTTTGGCCTGCTTTCCCTTGTTCCAGCCTTGCATTGGTCTCCAAGCTGGCTTGGCTTGAGAAGTATTACCCTCTTGCTTAGAGGACGTAGCACTTTGGGCTGGTCCGTTTCTACGAAAGGGACGAAAATTAGGTTTATTTTTGGCCTTGAAAGGCCGATCCTGAGGAAGGGCGTGGCCCTTACCCCCAGTGATATCAGAGATAATCTCTTTCAAGTCAGGGCCAAACAGCGTTTTCCCCTTGAAAGGAATGTTAAGTAGCTTGTTCTTGGAAGACGCATCAGCTGACCAAGATTTCAACCAAAGCGCTCTGCGCGCCACAATAGCAAACCCAGAATTCTTAGCCGCTAACCTAGCCAATTGCAAAGTGGCGTCTAGGGTGAAAGAATTAGCCAATTTGAGAGCATTGATTCTGTCCATAATCTCCTCATAAGGAGGAGAATCACTATCGACCGCCTTTACCAGCTCATCGAACCAGAAACACGCGGCTGTAGCGACAGGGACAATGCATGAAATTGGTTGTAGAAGGTAACCCTGCTGAACAAACATCTTTTTAAGTAAACCTTCTAATTTTTTATCCATAGGATCTTTGAAAGCACAACTATCTTCTATGGGTATAGTGGTGCGTTTGTTTAAAGTGGAAACCGCTCCCTCGACCTTGGGGACTGTCTGCCATAAGTCCTTTCTGGGGTCGACCATAGGAAACAATTTTTTAAATATGGGGGGAGGGACGAAAGGAATACCGGGCCTTTCCCATTCTTTATTTACAATGTCCGCCACCCGCTTGGGTATAGGAAAAGCTTCTGGGAGCCCCGGGACCTCTAGGAACTTGTCCATTTTACATAGTTTCTCTGGGATGACCAACTTGTCACAATCATCCAGAGTGGATAATACCTCCTTAAGCAGAATGCGGAGATGTTCCAACTTAAATTTAAACGTAATCACATCAGGTTCAGCTTGTTGAGAAATGTTCCCTGAATCAGTAATTTCTCCCTCAGACAAAACCTCCCTGGCCCCATCAGACTGGTTTAGGGGCCCTTCAGAACCATTATTATCAGCGTCGTCATGCTCTTCAGTATCTAAAACAGAGCAGTCGCGCTTACGCTGATAAGTGTGCATTTTGGCTAAAATGTTTTTGACAGAATTATCCATTACAGCCGTTAATTGTTGCATAGTAAGGAGTATTGGCGCGCTAGATGTACTAGGGGCCTCCTGAGTGGGCAAGACTCGTGTAGACGAAGGAGGGAATGATGCAGTACCATGCTTACTCCCCTCACTTGAGGAATCATCTTGGGCATCATTGTCATTGTCACATAAATCACATTTATTTAAATGAGAAGGAACTCTGGCTTCCCCACATTCAGAACACAGTCTATCTGGTAGTTCAGACATGTTAAACAGGCATAAACTTGATAACAAAGTACAAAAAACGTTTTAAAATAAAACCGTTACTGTCACTTTAAATTTTAAACTGAACACACTTTATTACTGCAATTGCGAAAAAATATGAAGGAATTGTTCAAAATTCACCAAAATTTCACCACAGTGTCTTAAAGCCTTAAAAGTATTGCACACCAAATTTGGAAGCTTTAACCTTTAAAATAACGGAACCGGAGCCGTTTTTAACTTTAACCCCTTTACAGTCCCTGGTATCTGCTTTGCTGAGACCCAACCAAGCCCAAAGGGGAATACGATACCAAATGACGCCTTCAGAAAGTCTTTTCTATGTATCAGAGCTCCTCACACATGCGACTGCATGTCATGCCTCTCAAAAACAAGTGCGCAACACCGGCGCGAAAATGAGGCTCTGCCTATGATTTGGGAAAGCCCCTAAAGAATAAGGTGTCTAAAACAGTGCCTGCCGATATAATCTTATCAAAATACCCAGATTAAATGATTCCTCAAGGCTAAATATGTGTTAATAATGAATCGATTTAGCCCAGAAAAAGTCTACAGTCTTAATAAGCCCTTGTGAAGCCCTTATTTACTATCTTAATAAACATGGCTTACCGGATCCCATAGGGAAAATGACAGCTTCCAGCATTACATCGTCTTGTTAGAATGTGTCATACCTCAAGCAGCAAGAGACTGCTCACTGTTCCCCCAACTGAAGTTAATTGCTCTCAACAGTCCTGTGTGGAACAGCCATGGATTTTAGTAACGGTTGCTAAAATCATTTTCCTCATACAAACAGAAATCTTCATCTCTTTTCTGTTTCTGAGTAAATAGTACATACCAGCACTATTTTAAAATAACAAACTCTTGATTGAATAATAAAAACTACAGTTAAACACTAAAAAACTCTAAGCCATCTCCGTGGAGATGTTGCCTGTACAACGGCAAAGAGAATGACTGGGGTAGGCGGAGCCTAGGAGGGATCATGTGACCAGCTTTGCTGGGCTCTTTGCCATTTCCTGTTGGGGAAGAGAATATCCCACAAGTAAGGATGACGCCGTGGACCGGACACACCTATGTTGGAGAAATTATTTTGTTTGGCCCTCATGACTTTTACCTCCAGTAATGTCGGAAATGATCTCCTTTAGTTCAGGCCCGAATAGGGTCTTACCCTTTAAAAGGAATAGCTAAAAGCTTGGATTTTGATGACACATCAGCAGGCCAAGACTTAAGCCATAACGCTCTACGCGCTAAAATGGCAAAGCCTGCATTCTTTGCCGCTAATTTAGCCATTTGAAAAGCGGCATCTGTAATAAAAGAATTAGCTGGCTTAAGAGCATTAATTCTATCCAAAATAACATCTAATGGGGTCTCAACCTTAAGAGACTCCTCTAGAGCCTCAAACCAAAAAGCTGCTGCAGTAGTTACTGGAACAATGCACGCTATAGGTTGTAGAAGAAAACCCTGATGAATAAACAATTTCTTTAGAAGACCCTCTAATATTTTATCCATAGGATCTTTGAAAGCACAACTGTCCTCAATAGGTATAGTTGTACGCTTAGCCAGGGTAGAAATAGCTCCCTCCACCTTAGGGACCGTCTGCCAGGAATCCCGAATGGTGTCAGATATGGGAAACATTTTCTTAAAAGTAGGAGGGGGAGAGAACGGAATGCCTGGTCTATTCCATTCCTTAGTAACAATGTCCGAAATCCTTCTAGGGACTGGAAAAACATTAGTGTAAGTAGGGACCTCTAGATATTTATCCATTTTACACAATTTCTCTGGTGGGATGACAATAGGGTCACAATCATACAGAGTCGCTAAAACCTCCTGGAGTAACAAGTGGAGGTGTTCAAGCTTAAACTTAAAGGCCGTCACATCTGAGTCTGTTTGAGGGAACATCTTTCCTGAGTCTGAAAGCTCTCCCTCAGACAGCAATTCCCCCACCCCCAAATCAGAACACTGTGAGGGTACATCGGAGATGGCCTATAAAGCATCAGAGGGCTCAGCATTTACTCTAATACCTGACCTGCTGCGCTTACCCTGTAAACCTGGCAGTTTAGATAATACCTCTGTAAGGGTAGTAGACATAACTGCAGCCATATCTTGCAGGGTGAAAGAATTAGACGCGCTAGAAGTACTAGGCGTCGCTTGAGCGGGCGTTAAAGTTTGTGACACTTGTGGAGAATTAGATGGCATAACCCGATTCTCTTCTGACTGAGAATCATTGTGAGACATACTTTTATCACCTAAAATATGTTCTTTGCAATTTAAGGCCCTTTCAGTACATGAAGGACACATTTGAAGTGGGGGTTCCACAATGACTTCTAAACACATAGAACATTGACTTTCCTCAATGTCAGACATGTTGAAACAGACTAGTAATAACCACAAACAGTCTTGAAAACACTTTATTTAGTGGGAAAAAAACAACAATCTGAAAAACGGTACTGCCCCTTTAAGAGTAAAAACAGAATTTATGCTTACCTGATAAATTTCTTTCTTTTGCGATGTACCGAGTCCACGGATTCATCCTAACTTGTGGAATATTGTCCTTCCTGACAGGAAGTAGCAAAGAGAGCACCACAGCAGAGCTGTCTATATAGCTCCCCCCTTAACTCCACCCCCCAGTCATTCGACCGAAGGCCAAGGAAGAAAAGGAGAAACTATAAGGTGCAGAAGTGACTGAAGTTTACATAAAAAATACTATCTGTCTTGAATAGACAGGGCGGCCCGTGGACTTGGTACATCGCAAAAGAAAGAAATTTATCAGGTAAGCATAAATTCTGTTTTCTTTTGCAAGATGTACCGAGTCCACGGATTCATCCTAACTTGTGGGATACCAATACCAAAGCTTTAGGACACGGATGAAGGGAGGGACAAGACAGGAACCTAAACGGAAGGCACCACTGCTTGCAAAACCTTTCTCCCAAAAATAGCCTCCGAAGAAGCAAAAGTATAAAATTTGTAAAATTTGTAAAAGGTATGAAGCGAAGACCAAGTCGCAGCCTTACAAATCTGTTCAACAGAAGCATCATTTTTAAAAGCCCATGTGGAAGCCACCGCTCTAGTGGAGTGAGCTGTAATTCTTTCAGGAGGCTGCTGTCCAGCAGTCTCATAAGCCAAACGGATGATGCTTTTCAGCCAAAAGGAAAGAGAGGTAGCCGTAGCCTTTTGACCTCTACGCTTTCCAGCATAGACAACAAAGATGATGATTGGCGAAAATCTTTGGTTGCCTGCAAATAAAACTTCAAGGCACGAACCACGTCCAAGTTGTGCAATAGACGGTCCTTCTTAGAAGGAGGATTAGGACACAGAGAAGGAACAACAATTTCCTGATTGATATTCCTGTTAGAAACAACCTTAGGGAGGAACCCAGGTTTGGTACGCAAAACCACCTTATCAGCATGGAAAACAAGATAAGGCGAGTCACATTGTAATGCAGATAGATCAGAAACTCTTCGAGCTGAAGAGATAGCAACTAGAAACAGAACTTTCCAAGATAGAAGCTTAATATCTATGGAATGCATGGGTTCAAACGGAACCTCCTGAAGAACTTTAAGAACTAAATTGAGACTCCATGGCGGAGCAACAGGTTTAAACACAGGCTTAACTCTAACTAAAGTCTGACAAAAAACCCAAACGTCGGGGACATGTGCCAGACGCTTGTGCAACAGAATAGACAAAGCAGATATCTGTCCCTTTAAGGAACTAGCGGACAATCCTTTCTCCAATCCTTCTTGGAGAAAAGACAAAATCCTAGGAATCCTTATCTTACACCATGAGTAGCCTTTGGATTCACACCAAAAAAGACATTTACGCCATATCTTATGATAGATCTTCCTGGTGACAGGCTTTCGAGCCTGAATCAAGGTATCTATGACCGACTCAGAGAAACCCTGCTTTGATAAAATCAAAGCGTTCAATCTCAAAGCAGTCAGTTTAGATTTGGATGCTTGAATGGACCTTGAATCAAAAGGTCCCGTCTCAGTGGCAGAGTCCATGGTGGCAGAGATGACATGTCCACCAGGTCTGCATACCAAGTCCTGCGTGGCCACGCAGGCGCTATCAAAATCACTGAACCTCTCTCCTGTTTGATTCTGGCAATCAGACGCAGAAGGAGAGGGAATGGTGAAAACAAATAAGCCAGGTTGAACGACAAGGGTACTGCTAGAGCATCTATCAGTACTGCCTGAGGATCCCTTGACCTGGATCCGTAACGAGGAAGTTTGGCGTTCTGACGAGACGCCATCAGATCCAATTCTGGTGTGCCCCATAGCTGAACCAGTTGAGCAAACACCTCCGGATGGAGCTCCCACTCCCCCGGATGAAAAGTCTGACTACTTAGAAAATCTGCCTCCCAGTTCTCCACCCCTGGGATATAGATCGCTGATAGATGGCAAAAGTGAGTCTCTGCCCATCGGATTATCCTGGAAACTTCTATCAACGCCAAGGAACTCCTTGTTCCCCCCTGATGATTGATATAAGCTACAGTTGTGATGTTGTCCGACTGAAACCTGATGAATCCGGCCGAAGCCAGCTGAGGCCACGCCTGAAGAGCATTGAATATCGCTCTTAATTCCAGAATATTTATCGGTAGGAGGGCCTCCTCCTGAGTCCACAAACCCTGTGCTTTCAGGGAATTCCAGACTGCACCCCAGCCCAAAAGGCTGGCGTCCGTCGTCACTATAACCCACGCTGGCCTGCGGAAACACATTCCCCTGGGACAGGTGATCCTGTGACAACCACCAAAGAAGAGTCTCTCTGGTCTCTTGATCCAGATTTATCTGAGGAGATAAATCTGCATAATCCCCATTCCACTGTTTGAGCATGCATAGTTGCAGTGGTCTGAGATGCAAGCGAGCAAACGGAACTATGTCCATTGCCGCTACCATAAGTCCGATTACCTCCATACACTGAGCCACTGACGGCCGAGGAATGGAATGAAGAGCTCGGCAGGTGGTTAAAATCTTTGATTCCCTGACCTCCGTCAGAAATATTTTCATGTCCACCGAATCTATCAGAGTTCCCAGGAATGGAACTCTTGTGAGAGGAATAAGAGAACTCTTTTTCACGTTCACCTTCCACCCATGAGATCTTAGAAAGGCCAACAATAAGTCCGTGTGAGACTTGGCAAGTTGGAAAGTTGATGCTTGAATTAAGATATCGTCTAGATAAGGCACCACTACTATGCCCCTTGGCCTTAGGACCGCCAGAAGGGACCCTAGCACCTTTGTGAAGATTCTTGACGCAGTGGTCAACCCGAAGGGAAGAGCCACAAACTGGTAATGCCTGTCCAGAAAGGCAAACCTGAGGAACTGGTGATGATCTTTATGGATAGGAATGTGTAGATACGCATCCTTTAGATCCACGGTAGTCATATATTGACCCTCCTGGATCATTGGTAAAATAGTCCGAATGGTCTCCATCTTGAAGGATGGAACTCTTAGGAATTGGTTTAAGATCTTGAGATCTAGAATTGGTCTGAAGGTTCCTTCTTTTTTGAGGACCACAAACAGATTGGAGTAGAAACCTTGCCCCTGTTCTGTTTTCGGAACTGGGCAGATCACTTGGTCTTCTACACAGCGTAAGAACGCCTCTCTTTTTGTCTGGTTTACAGACAATTGAGAAAGATGGAACCTCCCCCTTGGAGGAGAATCTTTGAAATCTAGGAGATACCCCTGGGTTACAATTTCTACGGCCCAGGAGTCCTGAACGTCTCTTGCCCAGGCCTAAGCAAAGAGAGAAAGTCTGCCCCCTACTTGATCCGGTCCCGGATCGGGGCCTACCCCTTCATGCTGTCTTAGTGGCAGCAGAATGCTTTTTGGCCTGTTTACCCTTGTTCCAAGCCTGGTTAGGTCTCCAGGTTGGCTTGGATTGAGCAAAGTTCCCCTCTTGCTTTGCAGCAGGGGAAGAGGAAGCGGGACCACCCTTGAAGTTTTGAAAGGAACGAAAATTATTTTGTTTGGTCCTCGTCTTATTTGACTTATCTTGAGGGAGGGCATCCCTCCAGTGATGTCTGAAATGATCTCTTTCAGTGCATGCCCGAATAGGGTCTTACCTTTGAAAGGGATGGTCAAAAGCTTAGATTTAGATGACACATCAGCTGACCAGGACTTAAGCCATAACGCTCTTCGCGCTAAAATGGCAAAACCTGAATTTGTCTGTAATAAAAGAATTAGCCAACTTAAGGGCCTTAATTCTGTCCAAAATATCATCTAGTGGGGTCTCCATCTGAAGAGCCTCTTCTAGAGCCTCAAACCAAAAAGCAGCTGCAGTGGTTACCGGAACAATGCACGCTAGGTTGAAGAAGAAAACCCTGATGAACAAAAAATTTCTTTAGGAGACCCTCTAACTTTTTATCCATAGGATCAATGAAAGCACAACTGTCTGCAATAGGTATAGTTGTACGCTTAGCCAGAGTAGAAATAGCTCCCTCCACCTTAGGGACCGTCTGCCATGAGTCCTTTATGGTGTCAGAAATGGGGAGCATTTTCTTAAAAACAGGAGGGGGAGCGAACAGAATACCTGGCCTATCCCACTCCTTAGTAATAATGTCCGAAATCCTCTTAGGGACCGGAAAAACAACAGTGTAAACAGGAACCTCTAAATATTTGTCCATTTTACACAATTTCTCTGGAACGACAATAGGGTCACAATAATCCAGAGTAGCTAAAACCTCCCTGAGCAATAAACGGAGGTGCTCTAGCTTAAATTTAAATGGCATAATATCTGAATCTGTCTGAGAGAACATCTTTCCTGAATCAGAAATCTCTCCCTCAGACAGCAAATCCCTTATCCCTACCTCAGAACATTGTGAGGGAATATCGGATACGGCTACTAAAGCGTTAGAAGGCTCAGCATTTGTTCTTAACCAAGAGCTACTGCGCTTCCCTTGCAACCCTGGCAGTTTAGATAAAACCTCTGTGAGGGTAGTATTCATAACTGAAGCCATATCTTGCAAGGTGAAAGAATTAGACGCACTAGAAGTACTTGGCGTCGATTGTGCGGGCGTAACTGGTTGTGACACTTGGGGAGAACTAGATGGCGAAACCTGATTTCCTTCTGTCTGAGAATCATTTAATGCCAAATTCTTATAAGTCAAAATATGCTGTTTGCAATTTATAGACATATCAGTACAATTGGGACACATTCATTGAACAATGAGTTTCCTCAGTGTCAGACATGTTTAACAGGTTAGTAATGAAGCAAGCAAGCTTGGAAAACACTTTAATGAAAAAAACACAATTTGCAAAAACGGTACTGTACCTTTAAGAGAAAAATAGGCATACACAAACTGCAAAACAGGTTAAAATTGCTTCAAAAAATTCCGAAATTTTAACAGTGTACCCACTAAGCCTTAGAAGGATTGCACCACAAGTAAAAAAGCAATAGACCCCCAAATGAAAAAAACAGATTGATAAGTGTCTAAAACCGGTTAAAACCCCCTAAAGCACCTTGCCACAGCTCTGCTGTGGCCCTACCTGCCCTTTGGAAGCGATAATATGGGGTTTAAAGCTTCAATTAGTCCCTCAGAAGACTCTCAGGACCTCAGGAGACGTTGCTTGCTGCTTGTAAATGTAGGCCCCGCCCACCTCACTCGATGTTGCTGGGGCCTACACAAAACTAACAAACCCTGCCTGAAAGCCATGTGGGTTATAAACCACTCCAAAGAACCCTCAAGCAAATGTCCCATAAAACAGAAAACGTTACTCCCAGACACAAAAACGTTTGTCCCAAATTCACAAACTGTGTGCCCACAAAAAAATTAACCCTTTATGCAAGCTAGTAAAAACCTCTGATAACACTAGGATTACTGCTTCCACTTCCCCTAATGGGGACACTGTCAGCCTTTCTGAGTTAACACAGTTTCTGCAGAAAATATGACTGAACATACCTCATTGCTGTATAGCAAGAAACCGTTCCTCACACTGAAGTTTTCCTGTACTCCTCAGCCTCTGTGGGAACAGCAGTGGACCTTAGTTACAAATGCTAAGATCATCATCCTCCAGGCAGAAATCTTCATCTATGTCCTGCCTGAGAGTAAATAGTACAACACCGGTACCATTTAAAAATAACAAACACTTAATTGAAGATAAAATAAAACTAACAGTTTAACACCTCTTCTCTTTACCCTTCCTGCTTAGAGCCAGCAAAGAGAATGACTGGGGGGTGGAGTTAAGGGGGGAGCTATATAGTCAGCTCTGCTGTAGTGCTCTCTTTGCTACTTAATGTCAGGAAGGACAATATCCGGACAATATCCAACAAATTAGGATGAATCCGTGGACTCGGTACATCTTGCAAAAGAAAAAGCATACAATTTTTCCAAAACTGCTCTAAAATGTTATAGTTATCACAATTTTAGTATATATGTGTCTTATCTTGCCAGCTACGATTGTACCACAAGTAAGGTATGCTTAACCTTTAATGGAAAAAAACGTTACTCAAAAACGTTATGAAAAAACAGAATTTATGCTTACCTGATAAATTACTTTCTCCAACGGTGTGTCCGGTCCACGGCGTCATCCTTACTTGTGGGATATTCTCTTCCCCAACAGGAAATGGCAAAGAGTCCCAGCAAAGCTGGTCACATGATCCCTCCTAGGCTCCACCCACCCCAGTCATTCGACCGACGGACAGGAGGAAATATATATAGGAGAAACCATATGATACCGTGGTGACTGTAGTTAGAGAAAATAATTCATCAGACCTGATTAAAAAACCAGGGCGGGCCGTGGACCGGACACACCGTTGGAGAAAGTAATTTATCAGGTAAGCATAAATTCTGTTTTCTCCAACATTGGTGTGTCCGGTCCACGGCGTCATCCTTACTTGTGGGAACCAATACCAAAGCTTTAGGACACGGATGAAGGGAGGGAGCAAATCAGGTCACCTAAATGGAAGGCACCACGGCTTGCCAAACCTTTCTCCCAAAAATAGCCTCCGAAGAAGCAAAAGTATCAAATTTGTAAAATTTGGCAAAAGTGTGCAGTGAAGACCAAGTCGCTGCCTTACATATCTGGTCAACAGAAGCCTCGTTCTTGAAGGCCCATGTGGAAGCCACAGCCCTAGTGGAGTGAGCTGTGATTCTTTCAGGAGGCTGCCGTCCGGCAGTCTCATAAGCCAATCGGATAATGCTTTTAAGCCAAAAGGAAAGAGAGGTAGAAGTCGCTTTTTGACCTCTCCTTTTACCAGAATAAACAACAAACAAGGAAGATGTTTGTCTGAAATCTTTAGTAGCCTCTAAATAGAATTTTAGAGCACGGACTACGTCCAAATTGTGCAACAAACGTTCCTTCTTTGAAACTGGATTCGGACACAAAGAAGGTACAACTATCTCCTGGTTAATATTTTTGTTGGAAACAACTTTCGGAAGAAAACCAGGCTTAGTACGCAAAACCACCTTATCTGCATGGAACACCAGATAGGGCGGAGAACACTGCAGAGCAGATAACTCAAACTCTTCTAGCAGAAGAAATTGCAACCAAAAACAAAACTTTCCAAGATAATAAATTAATATCTATGGAATGTAAGGGTTCAAACGGAACCCCTTGAAGAACTGAAAGAACTAGATTTAGACTCCAGGGAGGAGTCAAAGGTCTGTAAACAGGCTTGATCCTAACCAGAGCCTGAACAAATGCTTGAACATCTGGCACAGCTGCCAGTCTTTTGTGAAGTAAAACAGATAAAGCAGAGATCTGTCCCTTCAGAGAACTTGCAGATAATCCTTTCTCCAAACCTTCTTGTAGAAAGGATACAATCTTAGGAATTTTTATCTTGTTCCATGGGAATCCTTTAGATTCACACCAACAGATATATTTTTTCCATATTTTATGGTAAATTTTTCTAGTTACAGGCTTTCTAGCCTGAATCAGAGTATCTATTACAGAATCTGAAAACCCACGCTTTGATAAAATCAAGCGTTCAATCTCCAAGCCGTCAGTTGGAGGGAAACCAGATTCGGATGTTCGAATGGACCCTGAACAAGAAGGTCCTGTCTCAAAGGTAGCTTCCATGGTGAAGCCGATGACATATTGACCAGGTCTGCATACCAAGTCCTGCGTGGCCACGCAGGAGCTATCAAGATCACCGAGGCCCTCTCCTGATTGATCCTGGCTACCAGCCTGGGGATGAGAGGAAACGGTGGGAATACATAAGCTAGGTTGAAGGTCCAAGGTGCTACTAGTGCATCTACTAGGGTCGCCTTGGGATCCCTGGATCTGGACCCGTAGCAAGGAACCTTGAAGTTCTGACGAGACGCCATCAGATCCATGTCTGGAATGCCCCATAATTGAGTTATTTGGGCAAAGATTTCCGGATTGAGTTCCCACTCCCCCGGATGGAATGTCTGACGACTCAGAAAATCTGCTTCCCAATTTTCCACTCCTGGGATGTGGATCGCAGACAAGTGGCAGGAGTGATCCTCCGCCCATTGAATTATCTTGGTCACTTCTTTCATCGCCAGGGAAGTCCTTGTTCCCCCCTGATGATTGATATATGCAACGGTCGTCATGTTGTCTGACTGAAACCTTATGAATTTGGCCTTTGCTAGTTGAGGCCAAGCTCTGAGAGCATTGAATATCGCTCTCAGTTCCAGAATGTTTATCGGGAGAAGAGACTCTTCCCGAGACCATAGACCCTGAGCTTTCAGGGATTCCCAGACCGCGCCCCAGCCCACTAGGCTGGCGTCGGTCGTGACAATGACCCACTCTGGTCTGCGGAAGCTCATTCCCTGTGACAGATTGTCCAGGGTCAGCCACCAATGGAGTGAATCTCTGGTCTTTTGATCTACTTGAATCGTCGGAGACAAGTCTGTATAATCCCCATTCCACTGTCTGAGCATGCACAGTTGTAATGGTCTTAGATGAATTTGTGCAAAAGGAACTATGTCCATTGTTGCAACCATCAATCCTATTACTTCCATGCACTGCGCTATGGAAGGACGAGGAACAGAATGAAGTACTTGACAAGAGCTTAGAAGTTTTGATTTTCTGACCTCTGTAAGAAAAATCCTCATTTCTAAGGAATCTATTATTGTTCCCAAGAAGGGAACTCTTGTTGACGGGGACAGAGAACTTTTTTCTTTGTTCACCTTCCATCCGTGAGATCTGAGAAAGGCTAGGACGATGTCCGTATGAGCCTTTGCTTTTGACAGGGACGACGCTTGAATCAGGATGTCGTCCAAGTAAGGTACTACTGCAATGCCCCTTGGTCTTAGAACCGCTAGAAGGGACCCTAGTACCTTTGTGAAAATCCTTGGAGCAGTGGCTAATCCAAATGGAAGTGCCACAAACTGGTAATGCTTGTCCAGAAAAGCAAACCTTAGGAACTGATGATGTTCCTTGTGGATAGGAATATGTAGGTACGCATCCTTTAAATCCACGGTAGTCATAAATTGATTTTCCTGGATAGTAGGAAGGATCGTTCGAATAGTTTCCATTTTGAACGATGGTACCCTGAGAAATTTGTTTAGGATCTTTAGATCCAAAATTGGTCTGAATGTTCCCTCTTTTTTGGGAACTATGAACAGATTGGAATAAAATCCCATTCCTTGTTCTCTTATTGGAACTGGATGTATCACTCCCATCTTTAACAGGTCTTCTACACAATGTAAGAATGCCTGTCTCTTTATTTGGTTTGAAGATAATTGAGACCTGTGGAACCTTCCCCTTGGGGGTAGTTCCTTGAATTCCAGGAGATAACCCTGAGAAACTATTTCTAGCGCCCAAGGATCCTGAACATCTCTTGCCCAAGCCTGAGCAAAGAGAGAAAGTCTGCCCCCCACTAGATCCGGTCCCGGATGGGGGGCTATCCCTTCATGCTGTTTTGGTAGCAGTGGTAGGCTTCTTGGCCTGCTTACCCTTGTTCCAGCCTTGCATTGGTTTCCAGGCTGGTTTGGGTTGTGAAGTATTACCCTCTTGCTTAGAGGATACAGAATTAGAGACTGGTCCGTTTCTGCGAAAGGGACGAAAATTAGGCTTATTATTAGCCTTAAAAGACCTATCCTGTGGGAGGGCGTGGCCCTTTTCCCCAGTGATGAAATAATCTCTTTCAAATCAGGTCCAAATAATGTTTTACCTTTGAAAGGAATGTTAAGCAATTTTGTCTTGGAAGACACATCCGCTGACCAAGACTTTAGTCAAAGCACTCTGCGCGCCACGACAGCAAACCCTGAATTTTTCGCCGCTAATCTAGCTAATTGCAAAGCGGCATCTAAAACAAAAGAGTTAGCCAATTTAAGTGCTTGAACTCTGTCCATAACCTCCTCATACGAAGATTCTTTACTGAGCGATTTTTCTAGTTCCTCGAACCAGAAACACGCTGCCGTAGTGACAGGAACAATGCATGAAATTGGTTGTAGAAGGTAACCTTGCTGTACAAAAATCTTTTTAAGCAAACCCTCTAATTTCTTATCCATAGGATCTTTGAAAGCACAACTATCTTCGATAGGAATAGTAGTGCGTTTGTTTAGAGTAGAAACCGCCCCCTCGACCTTGGGGACTGTCTGCCATAAGTCCTTTCTGGGGTCGACTATAGGAAATAATTTCTTAAATATAGGGGGGGGAACAAAAGGTATGCCGGGCCATTCCCACTCTTTATTTACTATGTCCGCCACCCGCTTGGGTATAGGAAAAGCGTCGGGGGGCACCGGAACCTCTAGGAACTTGTCCATCTTACATAATTTCTCTGGAATGACCAAATTGTCACAATCATCCAGAGTAGATAACACCTCCTTAAGCAGTGCGCGGAGATGTTCTAATTTAAATTTAAATGTCACAACATCAGGTTCAGCTTGATGAGAAATTTTTCCTGAATCTGAAATTTCTCCATCAGACAAAACCTCCCTCATGGCCCCTTGAGATTGGTGTGAGGGTATGTCAGAACAGTTATCATCAGCGTCCTCTTGCTCTTCAGTGTTTAAAAGAGAGCAATCACGCTTTCTCTGATAAGTAGGCATTTTGGATAAAAGATTTGCTATGGAGTTATCCATTACAGCCGTTAATTGTTGCATGGTAATAAGTATTGGCGCACTAGATGTACTAGGGGCCTCCTGTGTGGGCATAACTGGTGTAGACACAGTAGGGGATGATGTAGTATCATGTTTACTCCCCTCATTTTAAGGAATCATCTTGGGCAATATCATTATCTGTTGCAATACTGTCCTTACTTTGTTTGGACACTATGGCACAATTATCACATAAATTTAAATGGGGAGACACATTGGCTTTCATACATATAGAACATAGCTTATCTGATGGTACAGACATGTTAAACAGGCTTAAACTTGTCAACAAAGCACAAAAAACGTTTTAAAATAAAACCGTTACTGTCACTTTAAATTTCAAACTGAAAACACTTTAATTACTGAATATGTGAAAAAGTATGAAGGAATTGTTCAAATTTCACCACAGTGTCTTAAAGCATTAAAAGTATTGCACACCAAATTTCAGAGCTTTAACCCTTAAATTAACGGAACCGGAGCCGTTTTTACATTTAACCCCTATACAGTCCCAGAATGAGGCTCTGTCTATAACTAGAAAGGCCCCCATCTGAAAAAGGTGTCCAACACAGTGCCTGCCGTTTTTCTAAACGTTCCCCAAGATTATAATACCAATAATTAGTTAGAATCTGCATAATATGCCTAGTAAAGCAATTGTTTTAGCCCAGAAAAATGTCTACCAGTTTTTAAGCCCTTTTTGAAGCCCTTTATTCTTTTATGTTTAACTAAGAAAATGGCTTACTGGTCCCCATGAGGGGAAATGACAGCCTTCCAGCATTACATGGTCTTGTTAGAAATATGGCTAGTCATACCTTAAGCAGAAAAGACTGCTAACTGTTTCCCCCAACTGAAGTTACTTCATCTCAACAGTCCTGTGTGGAAACAGCAATTGATTTCAGTTACTGTCTGCTAAAATCATCTTCCTCTTACAAACAGAAATCTTCATCCTTTTCTGTTTCAGAGTAAATAGTACATACCAGCACTATTTTAAAATAACAAACACTTGATAGAAGAATAAAACTACATTTAAACACCAAAAAACTCTTAACCATCTCCGTGGAGATGTTGCCTGTGCAACGGCAAAGAGAATGACTGGGGTGGGCGGAGCCTAGGAGGGATCATGTGACCAGCTTTGCTGGGACTCTTTGCCATTTCCTGTTGGGGAAGAGAATATCCCACAAGTAAGGATGACGCCGTGGACCGGACACACCAATGTTGGAGAAAGTAAATTTATGCTTACCTGATCAATTAATTTCTTCTATGGTACGACGAGTCCACGGATTCATCCTTTACTTGTGGGATATTATCCTCCTGCTAACAGGAAGTGGCAAAGAGCACCACAGCAGAGCTGTCTATATAGCTCCTCCCTTAGCTCCACCCCCCCCAGTCATTCGACCAAAGGTACAGGAAGAAAAAGGAGAAACTAAAAGGTGCAGAGGTGACTGAAGTTTAAAATCAAATATAATAATCTGTCTTAAAGGGACACTCAATCAAAATTAAACTTTTATTATTCAGATAGAGCAGGTAATTTTAAACAACTTTCCAATTTACTTCTATTAACAAAACGTGCACAGCCTTTTTATTTTTAAACTTTTTGAGTCACCAGCTCCTACTGAGCATGTGCAAGAATAAGTGTGTATGCATTTGTGAATGGCTGATGGCTGTCACATGGTACATGTATGCATTTGTGATTGACTGATGGCTGCCGCATGGCACAGGGGGAGTAGAAAAATACATAACTTTTAAAATTGTCAGAAAAAAAATCTACTTCTCATTTGAAGTTCAGGCTAAGTGTTATTGCATTGTCTTGTTATCTTGCATTTGCTGATTATGCAAATCTACTGTGTTGACTGGTCCTTTAAAATGACAGGGCGGGCCATGGACTCGTCGTACCATAGAAGAAATTAATAAATTAATTTATCAGGAAACCATAAATTTACTTTTCTTCTATAAGGTACGACGAGTCCACGGATTCATCCTTTACTTGTGGGATACAATACCAAAGCTACAGGACACGGATGAACGGGAGGGACAAGACAGATGGCTAAACGGAAGGCACCACTGCTTGAAGAACTTTTCTCCCAAAAATAGCCTCCGAAGAAGCAAAAGTATCAAATTTGGAAAATTTGGAAAAGGTATGAAGCGAAGACCAAGTCGCAGCCTTACAAATCTGTTCAACAGAAGCATAATTTTTTTACCTCTACATTTTCCAGACTAGACAACAAACAAAGAAGATGTTTGACGGAAATCTTTAGTCGCTTGCAAGTAAAACTTCAAAGCACGAACCACGTCCAAGTTGTGCAACAGACGCTCCTTCTTAGAGGAAGGATTAGGACACAGAGAAGGAACTACAATTTCCTGATTAATATTTCTTTTAGTAACAACCTTAGGAAGGAATCCAGGTTTGGTACGCAAAACCACCTTATCAGCATGGAAAACAAGGTAAGCATTGCAATGCAGATAGTTCAGAAACTCTTTG